>NW_021822745.1:0-108526 GCF_901001165.1 Salmo trutta
CTTTCAGACATCTACAGGGGGTTTTCAGACATCTACAGGTGGGCTTTCAGATATATACAGTGGGCTTTCAGATATCTACCAGGTGTGCTTTCGATTTCTACAGGTGGGCTTTCAGATATCTACACGTGGGGCTTTCACACATCTTACAGGTGGGCTTTCAGACATCTACAAGTGGGCTTTCACACATCTACAGGTGGGCTTTCACACATCTACAGGAGGCCTTTCAGACATCTACAGGTGGGCTTTCAGACATCTACATGTGGGCTTTCAAACATCTACAGTTGGGCTTTCGAATATCTACAGGTGGGCTTTCAGATATCTACAGGTGGGCTTTCAGATATCTACAGGTGGGCTTCACCAAGCATACAGGTGGGCTTTGCAAGCCATCTGCAAGTGGGCTTTCAGACATCTACAGGTGGGCTTTCAAACATCTACAGGTGGGCTTTCAGACATCTAAAGGTGGGCTTTCAGACATCTACAGGTGGGCTTTCAGACATCTACAGGTGGGCTTTCAGATATCTACAGGTGGGCTTTCAGACATCTACAGGTGGGCTTTCAGACATCTACAGGTGGGCTTTCAGACATCTACAGGTGGGCTTTCAGACGTCTACAGGTGGGCTTTCAGATATCTACAGGTGGGCTTTCAGATATCTACAGGTGGGCTTTCACACGTCTACAGGTGGGCTTTCAGACATCTAGAGGTGGGCTTTCAGATATCTACAAGTGGGCTTTCAGATAAATACAGGTGGGCTTTCAGATATCTACAGGTGGGCTTTCAGACATCTACAAGTGGGCTTTCACACATCTACAGGTGGGCTTTAGCAGATCTACAGGTGGGCTTTCAGATATCTACAGGTGGGCTTTCACATATCTACAGGTGGGCTTTCAGACATATACAGATGGGCTTACAGACATCTACAGGTGGGCTTTCAGACATCTACATGTGGGCTTTCAAACATCTACAGCTGGGCTTTCAGACATCTACAGGTGGGTTTTCAGACATCTACAGGTGGGCTTTCAGATATCTACAGGTGGGCTTTCAGATATCTACAGGTGTGCTTTCAGATATCTACAGGTGGGCTTTCACACATCTACAAGTGGGCTTTCAGACATCTGCAAGTGGGCTTTCAGACATCTACAGGTGGGCTTTCAAACATCTACAGGTGGGCTTTCAGACATCTAAAGGTGGGCTTTCAGACATCTACAAGTGGGCTTTCAGACATCTACAAGTGGGCTTTCACACATCTACAGGTGGGCTTTCAGATATCTACAGGTGGGCTTTCAGACATCTACAGGTGGGCTTTCAGACATCTACAGGTGGGCTTTCAGACATCTACAGGTGGGCTTTCAGACGTCTACAGGTGGGCTTTCAGATATCTACAGGTGGGCTTTCAGATATCTACAGGTGGGCTTTCACATGTCTACAGGTGGGCTTTCAGACATCTCCACTTGGGCTTTCAGATATCTACAAGTGGGCTTTCGGATAAATACAGGTGGGCTTTCAGATATCTACTAGTGGGCTTTCAGATATCTACAGGTGGGCTTTCACATATCTACAGGTGGGCTTTCAAATATCTACAGTTGGGCTTTCAGATATCTACATGTGGGCTTTCAGATATCTACAAGTGGGCTTTCAGATATCTACAAGTGGGCTTTCACACATCTACAGGTGGGCTTTCAGACATCTACATGTGGGCTTTCACACATCTACAGGTGGGCTTTAGCAGATCTACAGGTGGGCTTTCAGATATCTACAGGTGGGCTTTCACATGTCTACAGGTGGGCTTTCAGACATCTCCACTTGGGCTTTCAGATATCTACAAGTGGGCTTTCAGATAAATACAGGTGGGCTTTCAGATATCTACCGGTGGGCTTTCAGATATCTACATGTGGGCTTTCACATATCCACAGGTGGGCTTTCACATATCTACAGTTGGGCTTTCAGATATCTACATGTGGGCTTTCAGATATCTACAAGTGGGCTTTCAGATATCTACAAGTGGGCTTTCACACATCTACAGGTGGGCTTTCAGACATCTACAGGTGGGCTTTCACACATCTACAGGTGGGCTTTAGCAGATCTACAGGTGGGCTTTCAGATATCTACAAGTGGGCTTTCACATATCTACAGGTGGGCTTTCAGACATATACACGTGGGCTTTCAGACATCTACAGGTGGGCTTTCAGACATCTACATGTGGGCTTTCAAACATCTACAGGTGGGCTTTCAGACATCTACAGGTGGGTTTTCAGACATCTACATGTGGGCTTTCAGATATCTACAGGTGGGCTTTCAGATATCTACAGGTGGGCTTTCAGATATCTACAAGTGGGCTTTCACACATCTTCAGGTGGGCTTTCAGACATCTGCAAGTGGGCTTTCAGACATCTACAGGTGGGCTTTCAAACATCTACAGGTGGGCTTTCAGACATCTAAACGTGGGCTTTCAGACATCTACAGGTGGGCTTTCAGACATCTACAAGTGGGCTTTCACACATCTACAGGTGGGCTTTCAGATATCTACAGGTGGGCTTTCAGACATCTACAGGTGGGCTTTCAGACATCTACAGGTGGGCTTTCAGACATCTACAGGTGGGCTTTCAGACGTCTACAGGTGGGCTTTCAGATATCTACAGGTGGGCTTTCAGACATCTACAGGTGGGCTTTCAGATATCTACAGGTGGGCTTTCAGATATCTACAGGTGGGCTTTCAGATATCTACAGGTGGGCTTTCACACGTCTACAGGTGGGCTTTCAGACATCTACAAGTGGGCTTTCACACATCTACAGGTGGGCTTTCACATATCTACAGGTGGGCTTTCAGATATCTACAGGTGGGCTTTCACACATCTACAGGTGTGCTTTCAGATATCTGCAGGTGGGCTTTCACATATCTACAGGTGACCTTTCAGATATCTACAGGTGGGCTTTCAGATATCTACAGGTGGGCTTTCAGATATCTACAGGTGGGCTTTCACACATCTACAGGTGGGCTTTCACACATCTACAAGTGGGCTTTCACACATCTACAGTTGGGCTTTCAGACATCTACAGTGGGCTTTCAGACATCTACAGGTGGGCTTTCAGATATCTACAGGTGGGCTTTCAGACATCTACAGGTGGGCTTTCAGACATCTACATGTGGGCTTTCACACATCTACAGGTGAGCTTTCACACATCTACAGGTGGGCTTTCAGACATCTACAAGTGGGCTTTCAGATATCTACATGTGGGCTTTCAAACATCTACAGGTGGGCTTTCAGACATCTACAGGTGGGTTTTCAGACATCTACAAGTGGGCTTTCAGATATCTACAGGTGGGCTTTCAGATATCTACAGGTGGGCTTTCACACGTCTACAGGTGGGCTTTCAGACATCTACACGTGGGCTTTCACACATCTACAGGTGGGCTTTCACATATCTACAGGTGGGCTTTCAGATATCTACAGGTGGGCTTTCACACATCTACAGGTGGGCTTTCACACATCTACAAGTGGGCTTTCACACATCTACAGTTGGTCTTTCAGACATCTACAGTGGGCTTTCAGACATCTACAGGTGGGCTTTCAGATATCTACAGGTGGGCTTTCAGATATCTACAGGTGGGCTTTCAGACATCTACAGGTGGGCTTTCAGACATCTACAAGTGGGCTTTCACACATCTACAGGTGGGCTTTCACACATCTACAGGTGGGCTTTCAGACATCTACAGGTGGGCTTTCAGATATCTACATGTGGGCTTTCAAACATCTACAGGTGGGCTTTCAGACATCTACAAGTGGGTTTTCAGACATCTACAGGTGGGCTTTCAGATATCTACAGGTGGGCTTTCAGATATCTACAGGTGGGCTTTCAGATATCTACAGGTGGGCTTTCACACATCTACAGGTGGGCTTTCAGACATCTACAGGTGGGTTTTCAGACATCTACAAGTGGGCTTTCAGATATCTACAGGTGGGCTTTCAGATATCTACAGGTGGGCTTTCACACGTCTACAGGTGGGCTTTCAGACATCTACAGGTGGGCTTTCACACATCTACAGGTGGGCTTTCACATATCTACAGGTGGGCTTTCAGATATCTACAGGTGGGCTTTCACACATCTACAGGTGTGCTTTCAGATATCTGCAGGTGGGCTTTCACATATCTACAGGTGACCTTTCAGATATCTACAGGTGGGCTTTCAGATATCTACAAGTGGGCTTTCAGATATCTACAAGTGGGCTTTCACACATCTACAGGTGGGCTTTCACACATCTACAAGTGGGCTTTCACACATCTACAGTTGGGCTTTCAGACATCTACAGTGGGCTTTCAGACATCTACAGGTGGGCTTTCAGATATCTACAGGTGGGCTTTCAGATATCTACAGGTGGGCTTTCAGACATCTACAGGTGGGCTTTCAGACATCTACAAGTGGGCTTTCACACATCTACAGGTGGGCTTTCACACATCTACAGGTGGGCTTTCAGACATCTACAGGTGGGCTTTCAGATATCTACATGTGGGCTTTCAAACATCTACAGGTGGGCTTTCAGACATCTACAGGTGGGTTTTCAGACATCTACAGGTGGGCTTTCAGATATCTACAGGTGGGCTTTCAGATATCTACAGGTGGGCTTTCAGATATCTACAGGTGGGCTTTCACACATCTACATGTGGGCTTTCAGACATCTGCAAGTGGGCTTTCAGACATCTACAGGTGGGCTTTCAAACATCTACAGGTGGGCTTTCAGACATCTACAGGTGGGCTTTCAGATATCTACAGGTGGGCTTTCAGACATCTACAGGTGGGCTTTCAGATATCTCCTTTGGGCTTTCAGACATCTACAGGTGGGCTTTCAGATATCTACAAGTGGGCTTTCAGATATCTACAGGTGGGCTTTCACACGTCTACTTGTGGGCTTTCAGACATCTACAGGGGGGCTTTCACACATCTACAGGTGGGCTTTCACACATCTACAGGTGGTCTTTCACACATCTACAGGTGGGCTTTCAGATATCTGCAGGTGGGCTTTCACATATCTACAGGTGAGCTTTCAGATATCTACAAGTGGGCTTTCAGATATCTACAGGTGGGCTTTCAGATATCTACAGGTGGGCTTTCAGATATCTACAGGTGGGCTTTCAGATATCTACAGGTGGGCTTTCACACATCTACAGGTGGGCTTTCAGACATCTAAAGGTGGGCTTTCAGATATCTACATGTGGGCTTTCAAACATCTACAAGTGGGCTTTCAGACATCTACAGGTGGGTTTTCAGACATCTACAGGTGGGCTTTCAGATATCTACAGGTGGGCTTTCAGATATCTACAGGTGGGCTTTCAGATATCTACAGGTGGGCTTTCACACATCTACATGTGGGCTTTCAGACATCTGCAAGTGGGCTTTCAGACATCTACAGGTGGGCTTTCAAACATCTACAGGTGGGCTTTCAGACATCTACAGGTGGGCTTTCAGACATCTACACGTGGGCTTTCAGACATCTACAGGTGGGCTTTCAGATATCTCCTTTGGGCTTTCAGACATCTACAGGTGGGCTTTCAGATATCTACAAGTGGGCTTTCAGATATCTACAGGTGGGCTTTCACACGTCTACTTGTGGGCTTTCAGACATCTACAGGGGGGCTTTCACACATCTACAGGTGGGCTTTCACACATCTACAGGTGGTCTTTCACACATCTACAGGTGGGCTTTCAGATATCTGCAGGTGGGCTTTCACATATCTACAGGTGAGCTTTCAGATATGTACAAGTGGGCTTTCAGATATCTACAGGTGGGCTTTCAGATATCTACAGGTGGGCTTTCACATATCTACAGGTGGGCTTTCACACATCTACAGGTGGGCTTTCACACATCTACAAGTGGGCTTTCAGACATCTACAGTGGGCTTTCATACATCTACAGGTGACCTTTCAGATATCTACAGGTGGGCTTTCAGATATCTACAAGTGGGCTTTCAGATATCTACAAGTGGGCTTTCACACATCTACAGGTGGGCTTTCACACATCTACAAGTGGGCTTTCACACATCTACAGTTGGGCTTTCAGACATCTACAGTGGGCTTTCAGACATCTACAGGTGGGCTTTCAGATATCTACAGGTGGGCTTTCAGATATCTACAGGTGGGCTTTCAGACATCTACAGGTGGGCTTTCAGACATCTACAAGTGGGCTTTCACACATCTACAGGTGGGCTTTCACACATCTACAGGTGGGCTTTCAGACATCTACAGGTGGGCTTTCAGATATCTACATGTGGGCTTTCAAACATCTACAGGTGGGCTTTCAGACATCTACAGGTGGGTTTTCAGACATCTACAGGTGGGCTTTCAGATATCTACAGGTGGGCTTTCAGATATCTACAGGTGGGCTTTCAGATATCTACAGGTGGGCTTTCACACATCTACATGTGGGCTTTCAGACATCTGCAAGTGGGCTTTCAGACATCTACAGGTGGGCTTTCAAACATCTACAGGTGGGCTTTCAGACATCTACAGGTGGGCTTTCAGATATCTACAGGTGGGCTTTCAGATATCTACAGGTGGGCTTTCAGATATCTCCTTTGGGCTTTCAGACATCTACAGGTGGGCTTTCAGATATCTACAAGTGGGCTTTCAGATATCTACAGGTGGGCTTTCACACGTCTACTTGTGGGCTTTCAGACATCTACAGGGGGGCTTTCACACATCTACAGGTGGGCTTTCACACATCTACAGGTGGTCTTTCACACATCTACAGGTGGGCTTTCAGATATCTACAGGTGGGCTTTCACATATCTACAGGTGGGCTTTCAGATATCTACAAGTGGGCTTTCAGATATCTACAGGTGGGCTTTCAGATATCTACAGGTGGGCTTTCAGATATCTACAGGTGGGCTTTCAGATATCTACAGGTGGGCTTTCACACATCTACAGGTGGGCTTTCAGACATCTACAGGTGGGCTTTCAGATATCTACATGTGGGCTTTCAAACATCTACAAGTGGGCTTTCAGACATCTACAGGTGGGTTTTCAGACATCTACAGGTGGGCTTTCAGATATCTACAGGTGGGCTTTCAGATATCTACAGGTGGGCTTTCAGATATCTACAGGTGGGCTTTCACACATCTACATGTGGGCTTTCAGACATCTGCAAGTGGGCTTTCAGACATCTACAGGTGGGCTTTCAAACATCTACAGGTGGGCTTTCAGACATCTACAGGTGGGCTTTCAGACATCTACACGTGGGCTTTCAGACATCTACAGGTGGGCTTTCAGATATCTCCTTTGGGCTTTCAGACATCTACAGGTGGGCTTTCAGATATCTACAAGTGGGCTTTCAGATATCTACAGGTGGGCTTTCACACGTCTACTTGTGGGCTTTCAGACATCTACAGGGGGGCTTTCACACATCTACAGGTGGGCTTTCACACATCTACAGGTGGTCTTTCACACATCTACAGGTGGGCTTTCAGATATCTGCAGGTGGGCTTTCACATATCTACAGGTGAGCTTTCAGATATCTACAAGTGGGCTTTCAGATATCTACAGGTGGGCTTTCAGATATCTACAGGTGGGCTTTCACATATCTACAGGTGGGCTTTCACACATCTACAGGTGGGCTTTCACACATCTACAAGTGGGCTTTCAGACATCTACAGTGGGCTTTCATACATCTACAGGTGGGCTTTCAGATATCTACAGGTGTGCTTTCAGATAAATACAAGTGGGCTTTCAGATATCTACAGGTGGGCTTTCAGATATCTACAGGTGGGCTTTCACATATCTACAGGTGGGCTTTCACATATCTACATGTGGGCTTTCAGATATCTACAGGTGGGCTTTCAGATATCTACATGTGGGCTTTCAAACATCTACAGGTGGGCTTTCAGACATCTACAGGTGGGTTTTCAGACATCTACAGGTGGGCTTTCAGATATCTACAGGTGGGCTTTCAGATATCTACAGGTGGGCTTTCAGATATCTACAGGTGGGCTTTCACACATCTACATGTGGGCTTTCAGACATCTGCAAGTGGGCTTTCAGACATCTACAGGTGGGCTTTCAAACATCTACAGGTGGGCTTTCAGACATCTACAGGTGGGCTTTCAGACATCTACACGTGGGCTTTCAGACATCTACAGGTGGGCTTTCAGATATCTCCTTTGGGCTTTCAGACATCTACAGGTGGGCTTTCAGATATCTACAAGTGGGCTTTCAGATATCTACAGGTGGGCTTTCACACGTCTACTTGTGGGCTTTCAGACATCTACAGGGGGGCTTTCACACATCTACAGGTGGGCTTTCACACATCTACAGGTGGTCTTTCACACATCTACAGGTGGGCTTTCAGATATCTGCAGGTGGGCTTTCACATATCTACAGGTGAGCTTTCAGATATCTACAAGTGGGCTTTCAGATATCTACAGGTGGGCTTTCAGATATCTACAGGTGGGCTTTCAGATATCTACAGGTGGGCTTTCAGATATCTACAGGTGGGCTTTCACACATCTACAGGTGGGCTTTCAGACATCTACAGGTGGGCTTTCAGATATCTACATGTGGGCTTTCAAACATCTACAAGTGGGCTTTCAGACATCTACAGGTGGGTTTTCAGACATCTACAGGTGGGCTTTCAGATATCTACAGGTGGGCTTTCAGATATCTACAGGTGGGCTTTCAGATATCTACAGGTGGGCTTTCACACATCTACATGTGGGCTTTCAGACATCTGCAAGTCGGCTTTCAGACATCTACAGGTGGGCTTTCAAACATCTACAGGTGGGCTTTCAGACATCTACAGGTGGGCTTTCAGACATCTACACGTGGGCTTTCAGACATCTACAGGTGGGCTTTCAGATATCTCCTTTGGGCTTTCAGACATCTACAGGTGGGCTTTCAGATATCTACAAGTGGGCTTTCAGATATCTACAGGTGGGCTTTCACACGTCTACTTGTGGGCTTTCAGACATCTACAGGGGGGCTTTCACACATCTACAGGTGGGCTTTCACACATCTACAGGTGGTCTTTCACACATCTACAGGTGGGCTTTCAGATATCTGCAGGTGGGCTTTCACATATCTACAGGTGAGCTTTCAGATATCTACAAGTGGGCTTTCAGATATCTACAGGTGGGCTTTCAGATATCTACAGGTGGGCTTTCACATATCTACAGGTGGGCTTTCACACATCTACAGGTGGGCTTTCACACATCTACAAGTGGGCTTTCAGACATCTACAGTGGGCTTTCATACATCTACAGGTGGGCTTTCAGATATCTACAGGTGTGCTTTCAGATAAATACAAGTGGGCTTTCAGATATCTACAGGTGGGCTTTCAGATATCTACAGGTGGGCTTTCAGATATCTACAGGTGGGCTTTCACATATCTACATGTGGGCTTTCAGATATCTACAGGTGGGCTTTCAGATATCTACAGGTGGGCTTTCACATATCTACAGGTGGGCTTTCACATATCTACATGTGGGCTTTCAGATATCTACAGGTGGGCTTTCAGATATCTACAGGTGGGCTTTCAGGCATCTACAAGTGGGCTTTCAGACATCTACAGGTGGGCTTTCAGACATCTACAGGTGGGCTTTCAGACATCTACATGTGGGTTTTCAGACATCTACAGGTGGGCTTTCAGATATCTACAGGTGGGCTTTCAGATATCTACAGGTGGGCTTTCAGATATCTACAGGTGGGCTTTCACACATCTACAGGTGGGCTTTCAAACATCTACAGGTGGGTTTTCAGACATCTACAAGTGGGCTTTCAGATATCTACAGGTGGGCTTTCAGATATCTACAGGTGGGCTTTCACACGTCTACAGGTGGGCTTTCAGACATCTACAGGTGGGCTTTCACACATCTACAGGTGGGCTTTCACATATCTACAGGTGGGCTTTCAGATATCTACAGGTGGGCTTTCACACATCTACAGGTGTGCTTTCAGATATCTGCAGGTGGGCTTTCACATATCTACAGGTGACCTTTCAGATATCTACAGGTGGGCTTTCAGATATCTACAGGTGGGCTTTCAGATATCTACAAGTGGGCTTTCACACATCTACAAGTGGGCTTTCACACATCTACAAGTGGGCTTTCACACATCTACAGTTGGGCTTTCAGACATCTACAGTGGGCTTTCAGACATCTACAGGTGGGCTTTCAGATATCTACAGGTGGGCTTTCAGATATCTACAGGTGGGCTTTCAGACATCTACAGGTGGGCTTTCAGACATCTACAAGTGGGCTTTCACACATCTACAGGTGGGCTTTCACACATCTACAGGTGGGCTTTCAGACATCTACAGGTGGGCTTTCAGATATCTACATGTGGGCTTTCAAACATCTACAGGTGGGCTTTCAGACATCTACAGGTGGGTTTTCAGACATCTACAGGTGGGCTTTCAGATATCTACAGGTGGGCTTTCAGATATCTACAGGTGGGCTTTCAGATATCTACAGGTGGGCTTTCACACATCTACATGTGGGCTTTCAGACATCTGCAAGTGGGCTTTCAGACATCTACAGGTGGGCTTTCAAACATCTACAGGTGGGCTTTCAGACATCTACAGGTGGGCTTTCAGACATCTACACGTGGGCTTTCAGACATCTACAGGTGGGCTTTCAGATATCTCCTTTGGGCTTTCAGACATCTACAGGTGGGCTTTCAGATATCTACAAGTGGGCTTTCAGATATCTACAGGTGGGCTTTCACACGTCTACTTGTGGGCTTTCAGACATCTACAGGGGGGCTTTCACACATCTACAGGTGGGCTTACACACATCTACAGGTGGTCTTTCACACATCTACAGGTGGGCTTTCAGATATCTGCAGGTGGGCTTTCACATATCTACAGGTGAGCTTTCAGATATCTACAGGTGGGCTTTCAGATATCTACAGGTGGGCTTTCAGATATCTACAGGTGGGCTTTCACACATCTACAGGTGGGCTTTCACACATCTACAAGTGGGCTTTCACACATCTACAGTTGGGCTTTCAGACATCTACAGTGGGCTTTCAGACATCTACAGGTGGGCTTTCAGATATCTACAGGTGGGCTTTCAGACATCTACAGGTGGGCTTTCAGACATCTACAGGTGGGCTTTCAGATATCTACAGGTGGGCTTTCAGATATCTACAGGTGGGCTTTCAGATATCTACAGGTGGGCTTTCACACATCTACATGTGGGCTTTCAGACATCTGCAAGTGGGCTTTCAGACATCTACAGGTGGGCTTTCAAACATCTACAGGTGGGCTTTCAGACATCTACAGGTGGGCTTTCAGACATCTACACGTGGGCTTTCAGACATCTACAGGTGGGCTTTCAGATATCTCCTTTGGGCTTTCAGACATCTACAGGTGGGCTTTCAGATATCTACAAGTGGGCTTTCAGATATCTACAGGTGGGCTTTCACACGTCTACTTGTGGGCTTTCAGACATCTACAGGGGGGCTTTCACACATCTACAGGTGGGCTTTCACACATCTACAGGTGGTCTTTCACACGTCTACAGGTGGGCTTTCAGATATCTGCAGGTGGGCTTTCACATATCTACAGGTGAGCTTTCAGATATCTACAAGTGGGCTTTCAGATATCTACAGGTGGGCTTTCAGATATCTACAGGTGGGATTTCACATATCTACAGGTGGGCTTTCACACATCTACAGGTGGGCTTTCACACATCTACAAGTGGGCTTTCAGACATCTACAGTGGGCTTTCATACATCTACAGGTGGGCTTTCAGATATCTACAGGTGGGCTTTCAGATAAATACAAGTGGGCTTTCAGATATCTACAGGTGGGCTTTCAGATATCTACAGGTGGGCTTTCACATATCTACATGTGGGCTTTCACATATCTACATGTGGGCTTTCAGATATCTACAGGTGGGCTTTCAGATATCTACAGGTGGGCTTTCAGGCATCTACAAGTGGGCTTTCAGACATCTACAGGTGGGCTTTCAGACATCTACAGGTGGGCTTTCAGACATCTACAGGTGGGTTTTCAGACATCTACAGGTGGGCTTTCAGATATCTACAGGTGGGCTTTCAGATATCTACAGGTGGGCTTTCAGATATCTACAGGTGGGCTTTCACACATCTACAGGTGGGCTTTCAAACATCTACAGGTGGGTTTTCAGACATCTACAAGTGGGCTTTCAGATATCTACAGGTGGGCTTTCAGATATCTACAGGTGGGCTTTCACACGTCTACAGGTGGGCTTTCAGACATCTACAGGTGGGCTTTCACACATCTACAGGTGGGCTTTCACATATCTACAGGTGGGCTTTCAGATATCTACAGGTGGGCTTTCACACATCTGCAGGTGTGCTTTCAGATATCTGCAGGTGGGCTTTCACATATCTACAGGTGACCTTTCAGATATCTACAGGTGGGCTTTCAGATATCTAAAGGTGGGCTTTCAGATATCTACAGGTGGGTTTTCAGACATCTACAGGTGGGCTTTCAGATATCTACAGGTGGGCTTTCAGATATCTACAGGTGGGCTTTCAGATATCTACAGGTGGGCTTTCACACATCTACAGGTGGGCTTTCAGACATCTACAGGTGGGCTTTCAGACATCTGCAGTTGGGCTTTCAGACATCTACAGGTGGGCTTTCACATATCTACAAGTGGGCTTTCAGATATCTACAAGTGGGCTTTCACTTATCTACAGGTGGGCTTTCACAGATCTACATGTGGGCTTTCAGATATCTACAGTTGTTTATTGCAAGTATTATCAGCTACTGTGCGTATAATGTTGTAGATCCGTAATGGGCAACTTTGATGGGGATGGTGGCCCCAAAAATAAACTGACCTCATCATGAGGGGCCTCAGTAGCTCGTGGGCCCACATCCCAAAATTAGCTTCATGGGCTAATTCAGTGACTGCTGATGAACAATCAAATTTCAAAATGGCACCTTGTGTATTCTATTATTCTAACTCTCAACAGTAAATTACATCCCATTATTGTTGTAGACTGTGACTGCGTTCCAAACACTTAAAAAGACACACCCTATTCCCTCAGCCCTCAAAATGAAGTGGACACGTCCGACGAGTGTACACTTACAGGGCGAAGGGGGCGAGGGAAGAATGAATACATTTTAAATACACTGCTCTTCCCCCCGGAAATGTGTCACTCGTTTCCCCATGGTTGTGTTGTCAGTCATCATGTAACTGTTGTGTTTGCTTTATATACTCTACAGTCAATTATGATGCATTTCGCATCTTGGCTAGAAGACATCGAACGTAAGGCATCCTACTATATATCAGGTATATCCAAAGTTACAATGTATAAAAGTGTAATGTCAGGGAAAGTTGTGAGCAAGCTAACGTTTCCAGAAGCTAACCAAACAAAAACATAATTACTTTTATGATAAGTGTTTGAGCTGTCGTGTAGCATTAGTAGCATAATTTCTAACTTATTTATATGTATTTTTTACTTACACTTGTATGTTGACTTCTCCATATTAATGTTGTTTTTAAGTATTGGCTGACTTGTTTTTGCGGATGTACAATCATCGCAAATTGAATTAAGGGGAGTTTCAGGCCCCCGAAGTGAACATAAATATACGCTCGAAAACTCTACTTAAAACAAGGGGTTAAGGGGATTACGCTGCAAACTTCCCTTGCTTGGCTAATCATTTGGACCGACAACAAAGATGGCCTCGGGGATTCCTCCAAGGGCATAAGGCGAGAGAGTAAGTTGACGAGGCTGTGTCTTCCATGAGATTGAAACGCAGCCTGTATATTCTCTGAAAGGGTAAGATTGAACACTAGGTGTCAGTGTGTGGAGAGCTACAGAGATAAAATCAGCAATCTTCAGTACTATAGCCAACATTACTTCTGCCTTGTCTGTTCAGAACAGTAGCCAGTCCACATTACTAACATAATGTAATCTACAGTGACAAAGGTACAAACTGTGGAATTAAGATGAAGTGCACTGTATAAAACTATACTGAACCCTGTCGTAGTGCTGGAAAATTTACAGTAATAACTGAACTCTGTCGTAGTGCTGGAAAATATACAGTAAAAACTGAACCCTGTTGTAGTGATGGTAAATTTACAGTAAAAACTGAACCCTGTCGTAGTGATGGAAAATATACAGTAAAAACTGAACCCTGTCGTAGTGATGGAAAATATACAGTAAAAACTGAACCCTGTCGTAGTGATGGTAAATTTACAGTAAAAACTGAACCCTGTTGTAGTGATGGTAAATTTACAGTAAAAGCTGAACCCTGTCATAGTGATGGTAAATTTACAGTAAAAAATGAACCCTGTCATAGTGATGGTAAATTTACAGTAAAAACTGAACCCTGTCGTAGTGATGGTAAATTTACAGTAAAAACTGAACCCTGTCGTAGTGATGGTAAATTTACAGTAAAAACTGAACCCTGTTGTAGTGATGGTAAATTTACAGTAAAAACTGAACCCTGTCATAGTGATGGTAAATTTACAGTAAAAACTGAACCCTGTCATAGTGATGGTAAATTTACAGTGAAAACTGAACCCTGTTGTAGTGATGATAAATTTACAGTAAAAACTGAACCCTGTCGTAGTGATGGTAAATAAACAGTAAAAACGGAACAGTGTGACAACATGACTCTGTCTCACCAGCCATCAGAGTCCTGTCTCATCAGCATGGCAGTGGGCTAGCCATCAGAGTCCTGTCTCATCAGCATGGCAATGGGCTAGCCATCAGAGTCCTGTCTCATCAGCATGGCAGTGGGTTAGCCATCAGAGTCCTGTCTCATCAGCATGGCGGTGGGCTAGCCATCAGAGTCCTGTCTCATCAGCATGGCAGTGGGCAGCCATCAGAGTCCTGTCTCATCAGCATGGCAGTGGGTTAGCCATCAGAGTCCTGTCTCATCAGCATGGCAGTGGGTTAGCCATCAGAGTCCTGTCTCATCACTGTAATAGGCCACAATGAGGGCGACTGCTCTGACATTTTAAGATGACAATTTACCTGAACACTCTCCTCTCCTCTCATCTCCTCTCCTCATCCTCTCCCCTCCTCTCCTCATCCTCTCCCCTCCTCTCCTCATCCTCTCCCCTCCTCTCCTCATCCTCTCCTCTCCTCTCCTCTCCTCATCCTCTCCCCTCCTCTCCTCTACCCTCCTCTCCTCTCCTCTCCTCTCCTCTCCTCATCCTCTCCCCTCCTCTCCTCTACCCTCCTCTCCTCTCCTCTCCTCTCCCCTCCTCTCCTCTCCTCTCCTCTCCTCTCCTCTCCTCTCCTCTCATCCCTCGCCTCGCCTCCTCAACAATAGAACGGTAGATTTTCCAGACCAGGGTTCACTACTCAATACTACAGACCACGGTTCACTACTCAACACTACAGACCAGGGTTCACTACTCAACACTACAGACCAGGGTTCACTACTCAACACTACAGACCAGGGTTCACTACTCAACACTACAGACCACGGTTCACCACCCAACGCTACAGACCAGGGTTCACTACTCGACACTACAGACCAGGGTTCACCACTCAATACTACAGACCAGGGTTCACTACTCAACACTACAGACCAGGGTTCACTACTCAACACTACAGACCAGGGTTCACTACTCAACACTACAGACCACGGTTCACCACCCAACACTATAGACCAGGGTTCACTACTCAATACTACAGACCAGGGTTCACCACTCAACACTACAGACCAGGGTTCACTACTCAATACTACAGACCAGGGTTCACCACTCAATACTACAGACCAGGGTTCACCACCCAACGCTACAGACCAGGGTTGTGGTCAATACCATTTTCAGTTCAGACAAACTATTATATATTCATTGCGTTATGAACTTGATTGTCTACTTTTGTGCCTCTGTCATAGTATTTAAAAATGTAATATAAATGTATGCACTCTACTGTAAGTCGCTCTGGATAAGAGCGTCTGCTAAATGACTAAAATGTAAAATGTAAAATATTGTTAGTTTGCATTAATCAACCTATCGGACCCTGATTGGAGCGAAAAGCTCTGTGTGTGTGTGTGTGTGTGTGTGTGTGTGTGTGTGTGTGTGTGTGTGTGTGTGTGTGTAATTAGGGAGTATTAGTTGATGGTGATGTCTTAACCTGCTGCCTTGGAACCCATTCTCACACACACACACACACACACACACACACACACACACACACACACACACACACACACACACACACACACACACACACACTTACACACATACACACACACACACTAATACAGCCTGTAATTGCAGACACGTGGCGCTAACACTGTATGGAAGCAATTTCACAACGCAAACACTTGTGTGTGTGTGTGTGAGAGAGAGAGGAACGAAGCATACTTGTGCAGATGTGTGTGTGTGTGTGTGTGTGTGTGTGTAGGGGGTCTACATCTGGATTCCAGTATAATTCAGTCTATTATTGCTGTGGTCAGGTCTTAAGGAGCACGCACACAATTAGGGTCCAGTGCTCACGGCTGGTCGGGGCTGGTCGGGGCTGGTCGGGGCTGGTGGTGGCTGGTCGGGGTTGGTCGGGGCTGGTCAGGGCTGGTCGGAGCTGGTCAGGGCTGGTCAGGGCTGGTCGGGGCTGGTCGGGGCTGGTCAGGGCTGGTCGGAGTTGGTCAGGGCTGGTCGGGGTTGGTCAGAGCTGGTCAGGGCTGGTCGGGGCTGGTCAGGGCTGGTCAGGGCTGGTTGGGGTGTGTGTGTGTGTGTGTGTGTGTGTGTGTGTGTGTGTGTGTGTGTGTGTGTGTGTGTGTGGGTGGGCTCAGGGCTAGCAGTAGCCTCTGGTCTAAAGCAATAAACCCAGTAGCTGGGTGGAGAGAGAAATAATTAGAGATTATTATTATCATCACCACACTCTCTCTGCTACCACTCACGGCTATGCACTAGACCATAGGGTCCCACTTTAAATTAAGTGCCACTCATAAAGCCTTCATAAAGCCTTCATAAATGAGTTACAAATCATCTATAACTGTATGTCATATTTCATAAAGGGTAAACTGTGTGACATAACCACCAATGTCAAATGTGACATAAACCTGTGCTTTATGAAGGGTGGCATAAGCACCGATTAATAAAGGCTTTAGAAATCATATTAAATTGAGGCTTCATAAAGCTTTTATAACCCTGTCATGCATCTTGGTGGAGCATTACAAAGCCTGGATAGTGGGTTCAATTCCCGTGACCATCCATACGTAGAAATGTATTCACGCATGACTGTAGGTCAATTTGGAGAAAAGTGTCTGCTAAATTGGACATGATCTCAATATTCCTCCACAATGCTGTTCTGCAGGATATGACCTCAACATTCCTCCAAAATGCTGTTCTGCAGGATATGACCTCAATATTCCCCCAAAATGCTGTTCTGCTAGATATGACCTTAACCTTCCCCCAAAATGCTGTTCTGCAGGATATGACCTCAACCTTCCCCCAAAATGCTGTTCTGCAGGATATGACCTCAACCTTCCCCCAAAATGCTGTTCTGTAGGATATGACCTCAACCTTCCTGCAAAATGCTGTTCTGCAGGATATGAACTCAACCTTCCCCAAAATGCTGTTCTGCAGGATATGACCTCAACCTTCCCCCAAAATGCTGTTCTGCAGGATATGACCTCAACATTCCCCCAAAATGCTGTTCTGCAGGATATGACCTCAATATTCCCCCAAAATGCTGTTCTGCTGGATATGACCTCAACCTTCCCCCAAAATGCTGTTCTGCAGGATATGACCTCAACCTTCCCCCAAAATGCTGTTCTGCAGGATATGACCTCAACCTTCCCCCAAAATGCTGTTCTGCAGGATATGACCTCAACCTTCCCCCAAAATGCTGTTCTGCAGGATATGACCTCAACATTCCCCCATAATGCTGTTCTGCAGGATATGACCTCAACCTTCCCCCAAAATACTGTTCTGCAGGATATGACCTCAACCTTCCCCCAAAATGCTGTTCTGCAGGATATGACCTCAACATTCCCCAAAATGCTGTTCTGCAGGATATGACCTCAATATTCCCCCAAAATGCTGTTCTGCAGGATATGACCTCAACCTTCCCCCAAAATGCTGTTCTGCAGGATATGACCTCAACCTTCCCCCAAAATGCTGTTCTGCAGGATATGACCTCAACATTCCCCCAAAATGCTGTTCTGCAGGATATGACCTCAATATTCCCCCAAAATGCTGTTCTGCAGGATATGACCTCAATATTCCCCCAAAATGCTGTTCTGCTGGATATGACCTCAACCTTCCCCCAAAATGCTGTTCTGCAGGATATGACCTCAACCTTCCCCCAAAATGCTGTTCTGCAGGATATGACCTCAACCTTCCCCCAAAATGCTGTTCTGCAGGATATGACCTCAACCTTCCCCCAAAATGCTGTTCTGCAGGATATGACCTCAACCTTCCCCCAAAATGCTGTTCTGCAGGATATGACCTCAACATTCCCCCATAATGCTGTTCTGTAGGATATGACCTCAACCTTCCCCCAAAATGCTGTTCTGCAGGATATGACCTCAACCTTCCCCCAAAATGCTGTTCTGCAGGATATGACCTCAACCTTCCCCCAAAATGCTGTTCTGCAGGATATGACCTCAACCTTCCCCCAAAATACTGTTCTGCAGGATATGACCTCAACCTTCCCCCAAAATGCTGTTCTGCAGGATATGACCTCAATATTCCCCCAAAATGCTGTTATGCAGGATATGACCTCAATATTCCCCCAAAATGCTGTTCTGCAGGATATGACCTCAACCTTCCTGCAAAATGCTGTTCTGCAGGATATGAACTCAACCTTCCCCCAAAATGCTGTTCTTCAGGATATGACCTCAACCTTCCCCCAAAATGCTGTTCTGCAGGATATGACCTCAACCTTCCCCCAAAATGCTGTTCTGCAGGATATGACCTCAACATTCCCCCATAATGCTGTTCTGTAGGATATGACCTCAACCTTCCCCCAAAATGCTGTTCTGCAGGATATGACCTCAACCTTCCCCCAAAATGCTGTTCTGCAGGATATGACCTCAACCTTCCCCCAAAATACTGTTCTGCAGGATATGAACTCAACCTTCCCCCAAAATGCTGTTCTTCAGGATATGACCTCAACCTTCCCCCAAAATGCTGTTCTGCAGGATATGACCTCAATATTCCCCCAAAATGCTGTTCTGCAGGATATGACCTCAATATTCCCCCAAAATGCTGTTCTGCTGGATATGAACTCAACCTTCCCCCAAAATGCTGTTCTGCAGGATATGACCTCAACCTTCCCCCAAAATGCTGTTCTGCAGGATATGACCTCAACCTTCCCCCAAAATGCTGTTCTGCAGGATATGACCTCAACCTTCCCCCAAAATGCTGTTCTGCAGGATATGACCTCAACCTTCCCCCAAAATGCTGTTCTGCAGGATATGACCTCAACATTCCCCCATAATGCTGTTCTGTAGGATATGACCTCAACCTTCCCCCAAAATGCTGTTCTGCAGGATATGACCTCAACCTTCCCCCAAAATGCTGTTCTGCAGGATGTGACCTCAACCTTCCCCCAAAATGCTGTTCTGCAGGATATGACCTCAACCTTCCCCCAAAATACTGTTCTGCAGGATATGACCTCAACCTTCCCCCAAAATGCTGTTCTGCAGGATATGACCTCAATATTCCCCCAAAATGCTGTTATGCAGGATATGACCTCAATATTCCCCCAAAATGCTGTTCTGCAGGATATGACCTCAACCTTCCTGCAAAATGCTGTTCTGCAGGATATGAACTCAACCTTCCCCCAAAATGCTGTTCTTCAGGATATGACCTCAACCTTCCCCCAAAATGCTGTTCTGCAGGATATGACCTCAACCTTCCCCCAAAATGCTGTTCTGCAGGATATGACCTCAACATTCCCCCATAATGCTGTTCTGTAGGATATGACCTCAACCTTCCCCCAAAATGCTGTTCTGCAGGATATGACCTCAACCTTCCCCCAAAATGCTGTTCTGCAGGATATGACCTCAACCTTCCCCCAAAATACTGTTCTGCAGGATATGAACTCAACCTTCCCCCAAAATGCTGTTCTGCAGGATATGACCTCAACATTCCCCCATAATGCTGTTCTGTAGGATATGACCTCAACCTTCCCCCAAAATGCTGTTCTGCAGGATATGACCTCAACCTTCCCCCAAAATGCTGTTCTGCAGGATATGACCTCAACCTTCCCCCAAAATACTGTTCTGCAGGATATGAACTCAACCTTCCCCCAAAATGCTGTTCTGCAGGATATGACCTCAATATTCCCCCAAAATGCTGTTCTGCAGGATATGACCTCAATATTCCCCCAAAATGCTGTTCTGCTGGATATGACCTCAACCTTCCCCCAAAATGCTGTTCTGCAGGATATGACCTCAACCTTCCCCCAAAATGCTGTTCTGCAGGATATGACCTCAACCTTCCCCCAAAATGCTGTTCTGCAGGATATGACCTCAACATTCCCCCATAATGCTGTTCTGCAGGATATGACCTCAACCTTCCCCCAAAATGCTGTTCTGCAGGATATGACCTCAACCTTCCCCCAAAATGCTGTTCTGCAGGATATGACCTCAACCTTCCCCCAAAATGCTGTTCTGCAGGATATGACCTCAACCTTCCCCCAAAATACTGTTCTGCAGGATATGACCTCAACCTTCCCCCAAAATGCTGTTCTGCAGGATATGACCTCAATATTCCCCCAAAATGCTGTTCTGCTGGATATGACCTCAACCTTCCCCCAAAATGCTGTTCTGCAGGATATGACCTCAACCTTCCCCCAAAATGCTGTTCTGCAGGATATGACCTCAACCTTCCCCCAAAATGCTGCTCTGCAGGATATGACCTCAACCTTCCCCCAAAATGCTGTTCTGCAGGATATGACCTCAACCTTCCCCCAAAATGCTGTTCTGCAGGATATGACCTCAACCTTCCCCCAAAATGCTGTTCTGCAGGATATGACCTCAACCTTCCCCCAAAATGCTGTTCTGCAGGATATGACCTCAACCTTCCCCCAAAATGCTGTTCTGCAGGATATGACCTCAACATTCCCCCATAATGCTGTTCTGCAGGATAGCACACACTCTAAAGTCATTTTATTCTGTTTTTCCCAGTTTTTTCACAACGCTTTAACGACATCAGGGGATGACTTTTGAGGTTTTGAAAAAAAATAGAAGAAACTCAAATTTTTGAGTGTAGTTGCCCTTTAATAATTCAGTGAGCATTTTCTGCAATGTTGTTTTGTTAGAGGGTCTTCTGTAGCGCAGTAAGCCACTTGATGATTTTACATTCCTTATACAGTGATTCGCAAGCCAATGGAATGGGTTATTCAGAGCCCCATGAAATGAAAGTCCAGCAACACTCAGTATAATTCAGAGCCCCATGAAATGAAAGTCCAGCAACACTCAGTATAATTCAGAGCCCCATTTAACATTACATTTAAGTCATTTAGCAGACGCTCTTATCCAGAGCGACTTACAAATTGGTGCATTCACCTTAATTAAGATATCCCGTGGAACAACCACTTTACAATAGTGCATCTAAATCTTTCGGGGGGGGGGGTAGAAGGATTACTTTATCCTATCCCAGGTATTCCTTAAAGAGGTGAGGTTTCAGGTGTCTCCGGAAGGTGGTGATTGACTCCGCTGTCCTGGCGTCGTGAGGGAGCTTGTTCCATCATTGGGGTGCCAGAGCAGCGAACAGTTTTGACTGGGCTGAGCGGGAGCTGTGCTTCCTCAGAGGTAGGGAGGCGAGCAGGCCAGAGGTGGATGAACGCAGTGCCCTTGTTTGGGTGTAGGGCCTGATCAGAGCCTGAAGGTACGGAGGTGCCGTTCCCCTCACAGCTCCGTAGGCAAGCACCATGGACTTGTAGAGAATGCGAGCTTCAACTGGAAGCCAGTGGAGAGAGCGGAGGAGCGGGGTGACGTGAGAGAACTTGGGAAGGTTGAACACCAGATGGGCTGCGGCGTTCTGGATGAGTTGTAGGGGTTTAATGGCACAGGCAGGGAGCCCAGCCAACAGCGAGTTGCAGTAATCCAGACGGGAGATGACAAGTGCCTGGACTAGGACCTGCGCCGCTTCCTGTGTGAGGCAGGGTCGTACTCTGCGAATGTTGTAGAGCATGAACCTACAGGATCGGGTCACCGCCTTGATGTTAGTAGAGAACGACAGGGTGTTGTCCAGGGTCACGCCAAGGTTCTTAGCACTCTGGGAGGAGGACACAAGGGAGTTGTCAACCGTGATGGCGAGATCATGGAACGGGCAGTCCTTCCCTGGGAGGAGGAGCAGCTCCGTCTTGCCGAGGTTCAGCTTGAGGTGGTGAGCCGTCATCCACACTGATATGTCTGCCAGACATGCAGAGATGCGATTCGCCACCTGGTTATCAGAAGGGGGAAAGGAGAAGATTAATTGTGTGTCGTCTGCGTAGCAATGATAGGAGAGACCATGTGAGGATATGACCGAGCCAAGTGACTTGGTGTATAGTGAGAATAGGAGAGGGCCTAGAACAGAGCCCTTGGGGACACCAGTGGTGAGAGCACGTGGTGCGGAGACAGATTCTCGCCACGCCACCTGGTAGGAGCGACCTGTCAGGTAGGACGCAATCCAAGCGTGGGCCGCGCCGGAGATGCCCAGCTCGGAGAGGGTGGAGAGGAGGATCTGATGGTTCACGGTATCAAAGGCAGCAGATAGGTCTAGAAGGATGAGAGCAGAGGAGAGAGAGTTAGCTTTAGCAGTGCTGAGAGCCTCCGTGACACAGAGAAGAGCAGTCTCAGTTGAATGCCCAGTCTTGAAACCTGACTGATTAGGATCAAGAAGGTCATTCTGAGAGAGATAGCAGGAGAGCTGGCCAAGGACGGCACATTCAAGAGTTTTGGAGAGAAAAGAAAGAAGGGATACTGGTCTGTAGTTGTTGATATCGGAGGGATCGAGTGTAGGTTTTTTCAGAAGGGGTGCAACTCTCGCTCTCTTGAAGACGGAAGGGACGTAGCCAGCGGTCAAGGATGAGTTGATGAGCGAGGTGAGGTAGGGGAGAAGGTCTCCGGAAATGGTCTGGAGAAGAGAGGAGGGGATAGGGTCAAATGGGCAGGTTGTTAGGCGGCCGGCCTCACGAGACGCGAGATTTCATCTGGAGAGAGAGGGGAGAAAGAGGTCAAAGCACAGGGTAGGGCAGTGTGAGCAGGACCAGCGGTGTCGTTTGGCTTAGCAAACGAGGATCGGATGTCATCAGCCTTCTTTTCAAAATGGTTGACGAAGTCATCCGCAGAGAGAGAGGAGGGGGGGAGGGGGAGGAGGATTCAGGAGGGAGGAGAAGGTAGCAAAGAGCTTCCTAGGGTTAGAGGCAGATGCTTGGAATTTAGAGTGGTAGAAAGTGGCTTTAGCAGCAGAGACAGAAGAGGAAAATTTAGAGAGGAGGGCGTGAAAGGATGCCAGGTCTGCAGGGAGGCGAGTTTTCCTCCATTTCCGCTCGGCTGCCCGGAGCCCTGTTCTGAGCCCCCATGTAATTACTCCATATATAGATTCTACAGACCCTACTGAGTATTCCCTACAAAACTTTTACCGCGGCACCCAGAATAGTTCTAAGCCTATTATTTTTCACATATCATGAATAAATACAGGTTATTGACACCGTCGGGGACTTTTATTTCTGAACGTTTCTGAAATTCTGAGTATACACGTTCCCGCTGGACTGTTTTAGTATCCATACTGGATGGACTGGTTCCCTTATGCTACGCTCCAAAATGTCTATCCAGAGCATATAGAATGTATAGCCCTAGGCTTATGCTGTCGGTTGTGAAAACCACTCGTAATAACAAGTGCACAATACACACAGTACGAATTTCGAAACCAAAAAGCACAGGTACTCACAAGATCAACGGACATGGGAACAATAACCGACAAAACAATGGTAAACAGAGGGCACATACATATAATTAGTAATCAGGGGGAATGGGAACCAGGGGTGCTTCACAGTTCAGTGACGCCTAGTGGCCAGTGGCGTAAAGCTCAAGAGCTGGTGCACGGAAATAGCAGCAGTACCGGGGGAATCCATGACAGTATCCCCCCTGATGCACTGCACCAGCAGCGGGACTACACCGACCTCAGGGACGCAGTTAAAACTGATGAAGTTGTGCCGTCGTCGGACGAGCCAGTTGCAGCTGCCGAAGATGTGTTGGCGTCGGACAGGCCAGTTGCAGCTGCCGAAGTTGCACCGTGTTTGGATACGCGAAGGAGACGAGTGGAAAAACGGCCTTCAACACTGCCAGTGGACATTATGAGTACCTGGTCATGCCGTTTGGACTCACCAACGCTCCCGGCTGTCTTCCAGGCCCTGGTCAACAATGTGCTCTGGGACATGTTGAATCGTTTTCTATTTGTCTACCTCGCCGACATCCCGGTATTCTCTCGTTCTTCCCAAGAACACGTTCTCCATGTTCGACAAGTTCTTCAGCGCTTCCTGGAGAATCAGTTGTTTGTAAAAGAAGTACGAGTTCCACTGCCCCACTATCTCCTTTCTAGGATATGACGTCATCGCTGAAGGGAATGTCCAGATGGAACCGGAAAAGGCGAGAGCAGCGGTGGATTGGCCCCAACCCACGTCCAGGGTGCAGCTACAATGGTTTCTGGGGTTTGCTATTTTCTACCACCATTTCATTCGGGGCCAAGGCACCCTGGCGGCTCCCCTCTCTTCACTCACCTCCCCCAAGGTACCGTTCACATGGTCCCCAGCAGCGGTCAGGGCTTTTGTGGATCTGAAGCAGTGATTCACTACTGCCCCCGTTCTTCATCCATCCGGATCCGACCCGTCAGTTTGTGGTTGAGGTTGACGCTTCCTTTGTGGGAGTAGGGGCCGTCCTTTCCCAGCGATCTGTACAGGACCAAAAGCTTCATCCCTGTGCCTTCATGTCCCATTGTCTCAACTTTGCAGAAAGGAACTATGACGTTGGGAACCGGGAACTCCTGGCAGTTAAGATGGCTTTGGAGGAGTGGAGGCACCGGCTGGAAGGGGCGGAATGTCCATTTTTGGTTTGGACTGACCACAGGAATTTAGAATACCTCCACACTGCCAAGCGCCTTAACTCAATTCAAGCCCGTTAGGCCCTGTTATTCTCCAGTTTCAATTTCAACATCTCCCACCGCCCATGGTCCAAAAATGTGAAGCCGGACGCCCTCTCTCGCCTGTACAGTTCCGCTGCAACACCCTCTGATTCTGAGACCATCCTCTCTGCCTCATGTCTGGCGGCTTCAGTTGTCTGGAGTATTGAGGCCCGTGTCCGCAAGGCACAACATTCCCAGCCAGACCCTGGGGGGCCACCGTGGATCCTGATGTCTCGGCCTTCATCGAGCATGCATGGTGTGTGCGGGCAAGCTCCGCTGCAAGCTCTGTCTGGCCTCTTTCAGCCACTCCCTGTCCCTCATCGCCCCTGGTCCCATATTTCCCTGGATTTTGACACTGGGCTTCTCCGTTCAGATGGCAACACCACCATCCTGACGGTGGTGGATCGGTTCTCCAAAGCCGCCCATTTCATCCCTCTCCCCATGTTACCTTTACCCAAGGAGATGGCCCAGCTCATGGAGCAGCACGTCTTCCGAATCCATGGACTCCTGGTTGACATTGTCTCTGATCAGGGTCATCAGTTCTCTTCCCGATTCTGGAAGGCATTCTGCACCCTTATCGGGTCATCGGCCAGCCTGTCCTCTGGGTTTCATCCCCAATGCAGTCGGAGCGAGCCAATCAAGACATGGAAACGACACTTCGGTGTCTCGTCTCTAGTAACCCCACCACCTGGAGCTAGCAACTGGTCTGAATGGAGTATACTAGGAACACTCTTCCCTTCTCGGCCACCGGACTCTCCCCCTTCGAGTGCTTCATGGGGTATCAGCCCCCGCAGAGCAAGAAGCAGAGGCCAACATACCCTCAGCCCAGATGTTGGCGTACCTGGAAAAAGAAAAGAGCTCAGCTGTCTGATCTGTTTCACCTGTCTTTGTGATTGTCTCCACCCACCTCCAGGTGTCACCCATTTTCCCCATTATTCCCAGGGTATTTTTTCCTGTGCTCTCTGTTTGTCTGTTGCCAGTTCATCTTGTCTTGTCAAGTCAACCAGCTTGTTTTTCCGTGCTCCTGCTTTTTCTAAGTCTCTGTTTTTTCTAGTCCTTCTGGTTCTGACCCTGACACTGAGCCCACCTGCCTGACCATTCAGCCTGCCCTGACACTGAGCCTGCCTGCCTGACCATTCAGCCTGCCCTGACACTGAGTCCGCCTGCCTGACCATTCAGTCTGCCCTGACACTGAGCCCACCTGCCTGACCATTCAGCCTGCTCTGACACTGAGCCCACCTGCCTGACCATTCAGCCTGCCCTGACCTCAAGCCTGCCTGCCACTCTGTTCCTCCTGGACTCTGACCTGGTGTATGATATTTTGCCTGTCCACAACCTGTCTCTTGCCTGCAACTTGTTCTAAAATAAATATCAGAGACTCCAACCATCTGCCTCCCGTGGCTGCATCTTGGTCTCACCCTGTATCATTATAGATTAATTGTTCAGCAGTCTTATGGCTTGGGGGTAGGAGCTGTTGAGGAGCCTTTTGGTCCTAGGCTCCGGATCCACTTGCAGTGCGGTAGCAGAGAAAACAATCTATGACTTGGGTGACTGGAGTCTCTGACAATGTTATGGGCTTTTTCCTCTGACACCGCCTATTATATAGGTCTTGGATGGCAGGAAGCTTGGCCAAAGTGATGAACTGGGCCATACGCAGTTGGTGTTGACTGGGAGGGCCTGTGACAAGATGATATAATAGACAGCCGAGTGGTAAAGGACAAAGCCTTTTGATAATGAACTTCACAACCAAAATGACTCTACTAGATGTATCTGATTGGCTGAGTAATTAACCTACTAGTTTATCAAACCTGGTATTTTTTGTTATCCTGTTGGGGCTAGGGGGCAGTATTGAGAATTTTGAAAAAAATATGTGCCCATTTTTAACTGCCTCCTACACCAACTCAGAAGCTAGGATATGCATATTATTACCAGATTTGGATAGAAAACACTCTGAATTTTCTAAAACTGTTTGAATGGTGTCTGTAAGTATAACACAACTCATATGGCAGGCAAAAACCTGAGAAAAATCCAACCAGGAAGTGGGAAATCTGATGCTTGTAATCTTTTCAAGTCATTGCCTATACAGTATACAGTGACTTAGGGTTCATTTTGCACTTCCTAAGGCTTCCTCTAGATGTCAACAGTCTTCAGAACCTTGTTCAGGCTTTTGCAGTGAACAGAGAGCGACCAAGAAGGCCGAGAAGGCGGTGACTCAGACAATGACATGAGTTCATCGGCGCGCCTTCACAAGACATTGGAATCGTCCGGTTGGAATGTTATTGAAGTTTTATGTTAAAAAGGCCCTAAAGATTGATGCTATACAACGTTTGACATGTTTCTACGAACGTAAATATAACTTTCTTTGACTTTTCGTCGTGAAATTTTCGGCGCGCTTCCTACATTTGGAGTAGCTTACTGAATGCGCAAACAACAAGGAGGTATTTGGACATAAATTATGGACTTTATCGAACAAAACAACATTTATTGTGGACCTGGAATCCCTGGAAGTGCCTTCTGATGAAGATCATCAAAGGAAAGTGAATATTTATAATGCTATTTATGATTTTAGATGACTCCAAAATGGCGGGTATCTGTATTGCCTAGTGTATGTTTCTGAGCGCAGTACTCAGATTATTGCAAAGTGTGCTTTCCCCGTGAAGCTTTTTTGAAATCTGTCAAAGATGTTGCATTAAGGAGATGTTTATCTACAATTCTTTGATTAACAGTTAAATATTTTATCAACGTTTATGAGTATTTCTATAAATTGTTGTGCTGATTCACCGGCAGTTTTGGAGGCAAAATATTTTCTGAACATCACGCGCCAATGTAAAATGAGGTTTTTGGATATAAATATGAACTTTATCGAACAAAACATGCATGTATTGTGTAACATTGATTCTTAGGAGTGTCATCTGATGAAGATCGTCAAAGGTTAGTGCTTCATTTAGCTGTGTTTTGGGTTTTATTGACACATGTCCTTGCTTGGAAAATGGCTGTGTGATTAGTTTTGTCTATGTACTCTCCTAACATAATCTAATGTTTTGCTTTCGCTGTAAAGCCTTTTTGAAATCGGACAATGTGGTTACATCAAGGAGAAGTGTATTTTTAAAATGGTGTAAAATAGTTTTATGTTTGAGGAAGTTGAATTATGACATTTTGTTGTTTTTGAATTTGCCGCCCTGATATTTCACTGGCTGTGGGACGCTAGCGTCCCACCTAGCCCATAGAAGTTAAGGTTAGGCATAAGGTTACCAGTATGGTTAAGGTTAGGCATAAGGTTACCAGTGTGGTTAAGGTTAGGCATAAGGTTAACAGTGTGGTTAAGGTTAGGCATAAGGTTACCAGTGTGGTTAAGGTTAGGCATAAGGTTAACAGTGTGGTTAAGGTTAGGCATAAGGTTAACAGTGTGGTTAAGGTTAGGCATAAGGTTAACAGTGTGGTTAAGGTTAGGCATAAGGTTAACAGTGTGGTTAAGGTTAGGCATAAGGTTAACAGTGTGGTTAAGGTTAGGCATAAGCTTACCAGTGTGGTTAAGGTTAGGCATAAGGTTAACAGTGTGGTTAAGGTTAGGCATAAGGTTAACAGTGTGGTTAAGGTTAGGCATAAGGTTATCAGTGTGGTTAAGGTTAGGCATAAGGTTAACAGTGTGGTTAAGGTTAGGCATAAGGTTAACAGTGTGGTTAAGGTTAGGCATAAGGTTAACAGTGTGGTTAAGGTTAGGCATAAGGTTAACAGTTTGGTTAAGGTTAGGCATAAGGTTAACAGTTTGGTTAAGGTTAGGCATAAGGTTAACAGTGTGGTTAAGGTTAGGCATAAGGTTAACAGTGTGGTTAAGGTTAGGCATAAGGTTAACAGTTTGGTTAAGGTTAGGCATAAGGTTAACAGTGTGGTTCAACCTTCATTTCCTCGTTGTGATGCGTTGAGGTTCCGAACTCCGTTTTAGAGAAGAGACAAACTTTATGACCCAAACGATCCTATTTACACTCTGTAGTCAAATTCTGACGCTAGAATAATTGTTTCTGACTCCTATTAATGCCACATAGGCCGTTTTCAAAGGGATTAGTTGCTTTTTAGGGGAAGTCACTCATTAAAGTTGAGATTTGTATAATTCAGAATTACTTGTTCTCCTCATTTGGGGGCAATTCAGCCATGAGAAAACCTCATGTACCCGAGACTACAATATGGACATTTGAATCAAGTCAATGCCAACATATAGTGGTAATGATTACGATAGTTTGAATTATTGGACATTAATGCAAAGGACAGTATAAAAAATACTTTTCAAGCAGGGAAAAAATGGGTATTGAGTAAGTTTCATCACACTAGTTTGCTTCTGTTTGGAGAAAATCAAGGTGTTACAAAACCAAGGTGTTACAAAACCAAGGTGTTGCCCTCCCGCATGTTCCCTCAAATATGATATGAATGAAATCAAATTCAACATTCATTAATTCATATTTCTTGAATTGTTATTCCAAGTTATTATAACTTAAAAGTATGCCCTCTGTCTGTTGTAACTCTGATGGTGAGTGAATCTCTATTCATCCATATTTCACAGCATCGCATCAGTTCCAGGATAAATAAAACCCAATTATATTTTATATATTCATTAGAACAGTTAGTTTCTATGAATAGAAAGTTGCTACATGCAGAATAAAGACTTTACCAGGGAAAGAACTGCTCACTGCAGCCCTGGATGACCCGGAGAGAGAGGGTGTGTGTGTGTGTATGTGTGTGTGTGCATGTGTGTGTTTGTGTGTGTGTGGGCGCATGCGTGTGTGTGTGTGTCTGTGGGTGCATGCGTGTGTGTGTGTGTGTGTGTGTGTGTGTGTGGGCGCATGTGTGTGTGTGTGTGTGGGTGTGTGTGTGGGTGCATGCATGTGATTTAAGAGATCCTAACAGTATAGACCAGCAGCTCGTAACCCAGAACAATAAAAAGTTTCCCCTCTGAGTGGCTCTGTGCCATGGTGTGTGTGTGTGTCTGTGTGTGTGTGTGTGTGTGTGTCTGTGTGTGTGTGTGTGTGTGTGTGTGTGTGTGTGTGTGTGTGTGTGTGTGTGTGTGTGTGTGTGTGTGTGTGTGTGTGTGTGTGTGTGTGTGTGTGTTTGGACGGTGGTAGGAGGTGACGGGGTGGTGACCTCCGGTAAAAAGTGATTGGTTCAACAAGCTACACACTTGTCAAACTCTTGACCTGTGCCCTCTCTCTGGAGGAAAGCCTCTCCCTGGAGGAAAGACTCTCTCTGGAGGAAAGCCTCTCCCTGGAGGAAAGCCTCTCTCTGGAGGAAAGCCTCTCTCTGGAGGAAAGCCTCTCCCTGGAGGAAAGCCTCTCTCTGGAGGAAAGCCTCTCTCTGGAGGAAAGCCTCTCCCTGGAGGAAAGCCTCTGCTGGTTCAGGAAAGCCTCTCCCTGGAGGAAAGCCTCTCCCTGGAGGAAAGCCTCTCTCTGGAGGAAAGCCTCTCCCTGGAGGAAAGCCTCTCCCTGGAGGAAAGCCTCTCTCTGGAGGAAAGCCTCTCCCTGGAGGAAAGCCTCTCCCTGGAGGAAAGCCTCTCTCTGGAGGAAAGCCTCTCCCTGGAAGAAAGCCTCTCCCTGGAGGAAAGCCTCTCCCTGGAGGAAAGCCTCTCTCTGGAGGCAAGCCTCTCCCTGGAGGCAAGACTCTCCCTGGAGGAAAGACTCTGCTGGTTCAGGAAAGCCTCTCTCTGGAGGAAAGCCTCTCTCTGGAGGAAAGCCTCTCCCTGGAGGAAAGCCTCTCCCTGGAGGAAAGCCTCTCTCTGGAGGAAAGCCTCTCCCTGGAGGAAAGCCTCTCCCTGGAGGAAAGCCTCTGCTGGTTCAGGAAAGCCTCTCCCTGGAGGAAAGCCTCTGCTGGTTCAGGAAAGCCTCTCTCTGGAGGAAAGCCTCTCTCTGGAGGAAAGCCTCTCTCTGGAGGAAAGCCTCTCTCTGGAGGAAAGCCTCTCCCTGGAGGAAAGCCTCTCCCTGGAGGAAAGCCTCTCCCTGGAGGAAAGCCTCTCCCTGGAGGAAAGCCTCTCCCTGGAGGAAAGCCTCTCTCTGGAGGAAAGCCTCTCTCTGCAGCCTCTCCCTGCTGGTTCACCAGGGCCGGCCTCGCTAAACAAGTCAATGGTCATATTCACAAAGCGTTAAAGGACCAGTGCAGTGAAAAACTAGATTTTCATGTGTTTTATATACAGTGGGGTCCGAAATTATTGACTCCCTTGATAAAGATAAGCAATAATGACAATGAGATATATATTATGCGAGAAAAAAATATATATATATTTTATAGTAATATAATTGAGCAAAGAAATAGATTGTGTTCAACAATATAATTTGTTTTGCTAAAAAAATGAGGTGGCAAAATCCTTGACACCCCTATAGAGTCTTATAAATAAAGAGGTCAAAAGTTTAGTATTTTTGGCCCATATTCCCCGCATGCAATGACAACATCAAGCTTGTCCCTCCTGAGTTCAACAGCATAAGCCAACATACATTTCAAGCTGGTCTATGCTGGTCCATGCTGGTCCATGCTGGTCGAGCTGGTCTGACCAGCATGGTCTAGCTGGTTCTGGTGGCCGACCAGCATGGTCTAGCTGGTTCTGGTGGCTGACCAGCATGGTCTAGCTGGTTCTGGTGGACGACCAGCATGGTCTAGCTGGTTCTGGTGGACGACCAGCATGGTCTAGCTGGTTCTGGTGGCTGACCAGCATGGTCTAACTGCTTCTGGAAGACGGCCAGCAAGGTCTAACTGGTTCTGGTGGCTGACCAGCATGGTCTAACTGGTTCTGGTGGCCGACCAGCATGGTCTAACTGGTTCTGGTGGACGACCAGCATGGTCTAGCTGGTTCTGGTGGACGACCAGTATGGTCTAGCTGGTTCTGGTGGCCGACCAGCATGGTCTAGCTGGTTCTGGTGGACGACCAGCATGGTCTAGCTGGTTCTGGTGGCCGACCAGCATGGTCTAACTGGTTCTGGTGGACGACCAGCATGGTCTAGCTGGTTCTGATGGACTACCAGCATGGTCTAGCTGGTTCTGGTGGACGACCAGCATGGTCTAGCTGGTTCTGGTGGACGACCAGCATGGTCTAGCTGGTTCTGGTGGCCGACCAGCATGGTCTAGCTGGTTCTGATGGACGACCAGCATGGTCGTTTTGTTTACGTTTCAGAATTTTTTTATGTCCAATAAAAATGTTTTGGTCAATCATGTATTGTGTAATTTGAGTCAATATTTCATTAAATAATATAATATTTCTAAACATTTCTAACTTGAATGTGGATGCTACCATGTTAATGGATAATCCTGAATGAATCGAGAAAGGTTAAAGGTTAAAGCATCTTACCCCCATGCTAACCTCTAACCATTACCAATAACAGGGGAGGCTAGATTCTCTTGCGGGCATAATCTTTGACCCTCTGTAACTTTCTCACTCATCGTTAATTACGATTCATTCAGGATTATCTGTAATCGTGGTAACATATACATGTTTAGAAACAGATTATATTCTTATTTACAATAAAAGTGACACAATACATTATTTACCGTTCATTTCTATTGGGCACAAAACAGTCTGAAACACAACCAAAACAAACTGCAACTGTATCCGACAAGTTTGTAGATTCACACTCTTGATGTAGTCATTGCGTACTAGGAGTATGGGACCAAATGCTAAACTTTTGACTACTTTTTAAGATTCTTTTTAAGGGTGTCAATGATTTTGACTTCTACTTTTTTGGAGAAAACAATGTATTACTTGTTAAACAAAATCTTGCTCTGAGCAATTGTATTAGCATAAAATAATGAAAATTTTTTGCATACAATATATATATATTATTTTTTTGTTTGTTTAACTAGGCTAGTTAGTTAAGAACAAATTATTGATGGCCTAGGAACTGTCACAGCTGTCTGAAGAATGGGACCAAAGCGCAACGTGTGTATCGTTCCACAATTTGTTTTAAACTGTGAAACTATGCAAGACATACAAATACACTCATAAACAAAACAACAAACTGTGACGAAGAGGTGCAACATACACTTACTCAAAATACAGTCTCCCACAAACGCAGGTGGGAAAAACAACTACTTAAGTATGATCTCCAATTAGAGACAACGATGACCAGCTGCCTGTAATTGGAGATCATCCCAAAAAACAACAACATAGAAATACAGAAACAAGTACATGACAACATAGAAAATCTAAACTAGACACAACCCCGTCACGCCCTGACCTACTCTACCATAGAAAATAAAATCTTCTATGGTCAGGACATGACAGGAACAGTGGGTTAACTGCCTTGTTCAGGGGCAGAACGAACAGATTTTTAGCTTGGGGATTCGATCTAGCAACCTTTCAGTTACAGGCCCAATTTTTATTTTTATTTTTATTTCACCTTTATTTAACCAGGTAGGCAAGTTGAGAACAAGTTCTCATTTACAATTGCGACCTGGCCAAGATAAAGCAAAGCAGTTCGACAACATACAACAACACAGAGTTACACATGGAGTAAACAACATACAGTCAATAATACAGTAGAAAAAAAATAAGACTATATACAATGTGAGCAAATGATGTGAGATAAGGGAGGTAAAAGCAAAAAAATGCCATGGTGGCAAAGTAAATAAAGTATAGCAAGAAAAACACTGGAATGGTAGATTTGTAGTTTGAAGAAAGTTCAAAGTTCAAATATAAATAATATGGTGCAAAGGAGCAAAATAAATAAAATAAATAAATACAGTAGGGGAAGAGGTAGTAGTTTGGGCTAAATTATAGATGGGCTATGTACAGGTGCAGTGATCTGTGAGCTGCTCTGACAGCTGGTGCTTAAAGCTAGTGAGGGAGATAAGTGTTTCCAATTTCAGAGATTTTTGTAGTTCGTTCCAGTCGTTGGCAGCAGAGAACTGGAAGGAGAGACGACCAAAGGAGGAGTTGGCTTTAGGGGTGACCAGAGAGATATACCTGCTGGAGCGCGTGCTACAGGTGGGTGCTGCTATGCTCTAAACCACTAGGCTACCTGCCACCCCAAATATATCACAGTATGAGTTATGTATTTTATACAGTCATTAAGGCTCATCTTTATCAAGGGTGTCAATAATTTCAGACCCCACAGTATATCTTCACACTATGAGGTTGGAATAACACTGTGAGATTGTGCAGGGTGATGATGATAACTAGCTACGTGGGACGCTAGCATCCCACCTGCGGGACACAGCTAGTGAAATATCAGGGCGGCAAATTCAAAACAGCAAAAATCTCAAAATTCAAATTTCTCAAACATACAACTATTTTACACCATTTTAAAGATACACTTCTCCTTAACCCAACCACGTCGTCCGATTTCAAAAAGGCTTTACGGCGAAAGCAAAACATTAGAGTATGTTAGGACAGTGCCTAAAAAATAAAAGCCACACAGCCATTTTCCAAGCAAGGACAGGCGTCACAAAAACCAGAAATACAGCTAAAATGAAGCGCTAACCTTTGATGATCTTCATCAGATGGCACTCATAGGACTTCATGTTACACAATACATGTATGTTTTGTTCGATAAAGTTCATATTTATATCCAAAAAAACATTTTACATTGGCTGTCATGTTCAGAAATGCTTTTCCTCCGAAAACTACCGGTGAATGAGCACATAAATTTATAGAAATACTCATCATAAATGTTGATAAAATATTAAACTGTTAATCAAAGAATTATAGATAAACATCTCCTTAATGCAACCGCTGTGACAGATTTCAAAAAAGCTTCACGGGGAAAGCACACTTTGCAATAATCTGAGTACAGCGCTCAGAAACATACACCAGGCAATACAGATACCCGCCATTTTGGAGTCATCTAAAATCAGAAATAGCGTTATAAATATTGACTTACCTTTGATGATCTTCATCAGAATGCAGTCCTAGGTATCCCAGGTCCACAATAAATGTTGTTTTGTTCGATAAAGTCCATCATTTATATCCTTTTTGTTAACGCGTTCAGTAAGCTACTGCAAATGTCGGAAGTGGCAGAAAATTTCACGACGAAAGTCAAAATAAGTTATATTGACGTTTAATTTGGGCACGTCATTCATCCAAATTTCCGAATACTGCCCCGTCACTAAAAAGATGTAAGAGCGTTTCGGAAAAGACCCGTTGAAATTTCAGCCATTTTGGGGGGGATGGTGTTTTTGCCTGCCTGGTGACATCACCAGGTGGTAAATTAGTTTATAGACCAATAAGAAAGAGAGTTCCAAAACTATCTGCCAATAACATCTGCAGTAGTTTCCCTCCCCAGTCAGACCACTCCCAGACAAGAAGCTATTTGTTTCTTTTTGACCCTTTTATTTAAAAACAATCATAGTAATCAGGTTTCCATACTTTTTATGCGAGTAAAGTATGTAAAATATGTCACGACAAGCTGATGGAAAGAACAAATTTGTCAGTAAACTTTCCAAAAAGACAACAAAACAAAACAAAATACGCAAGGCAAAGTGGATCTTTTTGTGTCGGTAAAATTAATCATGTGACAAAGAAATGTCTTTATGTGTGTCAGGTCCTGATCATAGTAAGTTGTTATTTTCTATGGTAGAGTAGGTCAGGGCGTGACAGGGGGTGTTTATCTGTTTTTGTATGTCTATGTTCAGTTCTAGTTTTTGTATTTCTATGTTGTTTTTCATGACCTCCGATTAGAGGCAGCTGGTTGTCGTTGTCTCTAATTGGAGGCCATATTTAAGTTGATGTTTGTCCCACCTGTCCTTGTGGGTGATTTTTCTTGAGTAGTGTGTTGTCTCTCTGCGTCACGGTTTGTTGTTTTGTATTTCAAGTTTATTTCATGTAATGCATTCATTTTCACGGTGCCACGTCCTGACCAGTAATAGGGGTTATTTGTTATTGTAGTTTGGTCAGGACGTGGCAGAGGGTGTTTTGTTTATGTGGTTCGGGGTGGTGATTTATTTAGTAGGGTGTTTGTTTAGTTAGTTCCGGGTTTTTGGGGTTATGTTCTAGGGTTGTATTTCTATGTGGTCTCTAGTCTTTTGTATTTCTATGTCTAGTTTATTGGGGTTGGACTCTCAATTGGAGGCAGGTGTTTTCTAGTTGCCTCTGATTGAGAGTCCTAAATATGGGTATGTGTTTGGTTAAGTGTTTGTGGGAGATTGTTTCTTGTTTTGCCTGTGTGAGCATGACAAGACTGTTTTGTTGTTCGTGAGTTCTTGGTTTTTTTATTTTGGTGTTCTCTTTATTTAAAATAAATAACAAGATGAGCATCCACATTCCTGCTGCGTTTTGGTCCTCTATTCCCGACGACAACCGTTACACACGGTTATAATAAATATGTGGAACACAAACGCTGCATCTTGGTCCGCTCCTTATCACAGCCGTGACAGAATCACCCACCATAAAAGGACCAAGCAGCCAGGAGGAGCAGGGATCCTGAGCCAGGGAAAGGATGGAATGGAGGACGTCCTGGTCATGGGAGGAGGTAATGGCAGGGGACAAGACCCTGCCATGGAAACAGGTGGAGACAGCAAGGGAGGAGCGGCGACATTACGAGGAGCTAGCCCGGCAACGAGGCAAGTGCGAGAGACAGCCCCCAATTTTTTTTTTGGGGGGGGGGCACACGGGGAGATTGGCAAAGTCAGGTTGGAGACCTGAGCCAACTCCCCGTGCTTACTGTGGGGGGCGAGTGATCGAGCAAGAACCATGTTATACTGAGATACGCACTGTGGCGCCAGTGCGTATCTACAGCCCGGTGCGCTCGGTGCAAGCTCCTCACAGGTGCCGTGCTAGAGTTGGCATTCAGCCAGGATGGGTTGTGCCAGCCATAAGCATCAGGCCTCCAGTGCGCCTGCCCAGCCCAGTACTTCCTGTTCCTGCTCCCCGCACTCGCCCTGAGGTGCGTGTTACTAGTCTGGCGCCTACAAAGCCAGCCCCACGCATCAGGCCTCCAGTGCGCATCCATAACCCGGTACAGCCAGTGCCTGCTGTGAGCACTCGGCCTCCAGCAACGCTCTCCAGTCTGCAAAGCCTTCAGCGGCGGTCTGCAGCCCAGAGCCTTCAGCCCATTTTCATTCATGGGAATGTGTGCATTACGTCATCAGGCAGAGCTTTTCATCCGCGACAAGTCCATTTAATGGGAACATCTCTGGTGGGGAAAATGTGCATTTCGTTTTTAATGCAGGTTTTAGAAAATTTGCATGAAAATCTGGCGTCAATTGGATAAAAATCTAGCTAGTAAGGCAGTTAATTCTTACCCGAAAGGGATTTCATATTGAGATAGAAACAGCTGCATTTTTGAAGCAACAACAATTTCATACATTTCTGCAACTAGCTCCAACCCACTGGGAACAGGCACCAATTTTTGTAATTTTACCTTTATTTAACAAGGCAAGTCAGTTAAGAACAAGTTCTTATTTTCAATGATCTCCTAGGAACAGTGGGTTAACTGCCTTGTTCAGGGGCAGAATGACAGATTTGTACTTTGTCAGCTCGGGGATTTGAACTTGCAACCTTCTGGTCAGTAGTCCAATGCTCTAACCACTAGGCTACCTGTTGGTTACTAGTCCAACACTCTAACCACTAGGCTACCTGCTGGTTACTAGTCCAACGCTCTGACCACTAGGCTACCCTGCCACTGGCACCATGTCATCCTGTTGAAATGATGTGGAAACACTGTCGATTGAACCAGTGTTTGCCCTGTGGGAAATGCCTTTATTTAATTGCAAGGAGTTAAATAGATTTCTGTAGTTGTTTCTGTGTTGTGAACAGTCCCAGGGGTTAATGAAGCCATGTAATGATGTTACATACAGTACAGTATAATACCGTAGTATTTACCAATAAGAGAGATAACTGTAGTATTGACCAATAAGAGAACAGGTGGCTGTAGTATTGACCAACAGAAGAAGAGGACTGTAGTATTGACCAATAAGAGAAGTGGAGACTGTAGTATTGACCAATAAGAGAAGTGGAGACTGTAATATTAACCAATAGGAGAAGAGGTGACTGTAGCGTTAGGAACTTCCTGTGGTGATCTCCTACATGATATTTCGAGTGTTTTTATCTCGCGGTTTAGCCACTTGTTTTTCTATCCTGTTTCTGCAATGCTCTGTCACTCTTCCAGTAAGTGTGTGTGTGTGTGTGTGTGTGTGTGTGTGTGTGTGTGTGTGTGTAATTGTTATTTTGAACTATCTTTGTGGGTAACAGATGTCCTCACAAGAAAAGTAACAGAAGGAACATTTGGACAAGTGCTGGTCCCCACAAGGAAAAAATTATATTTTAGGCTATGGCATTAGGTTTAGGATTAGGATTAGGGTTAGGATTTACGGTTAGGTTTAAGAGTTAGTTATAGTTTTAGCTTTAGGGTTATGGTAAGGTTAAGGGTTAAGGTTAGAATTAGGATTAGGGTTTAGGGAAAATAGAATTTTGAATGGAATTAATTATTTGGCCCCCACAAGGAAACCAATAAAAACAGTGTGTTAAAGTGTCAGTATATTTGGTACATTTACTTTACTAACGCTGGGAAGGATCTACCACTTCTTCTCTATAGTCTCCTATAGTCTCCTATAGTCTCCTATAGTCTATGGTCTCTATGGTCTCTATGGTCTCTATTGTCTATGGTCTCTATAGGCTCTATAGTCTATATAGTCTCCATGGTCTCTATAGTCTATGGTCTCCATGGTCTCTATGGTCTCTATAGTCTATGGACTCTATGGTCTCTATAGTCTCTATAGTCTATGGTCTCTATGGTCTCTATGGTCTCTATAGTCTATATGGTCTCTATAGTCTATAGTCTATATGGTCTCTATAGTCTATAGTCTCTTTGGTCTCCATGGCCTCTATAGTCTATGGTCTCCATGGTCTCTATAGTCTATGGTCTCTATGGTCTCTATAGTCTCTATAGTCTCTATAGTCTCTATGGTCTCTATGGTCTCTATAGTCTATGGTCTCTATAGTCTCTATAGTCTCTATGGTCTCTATGGTCTCTATAGTCTATGGTCTCTATAGTCTATGGTCTCTATTGTCTATGGTCTCTATAGTCTATGGTCTCTATAGTCTCTATGGTCTCTATAGTCTCTATGGTCTCTATGGTCTCTATAGTCTCTATAGTCCTCCTGTCTCTATGGTCTCTATACGCTCTATAGTCTCTATAGTCTCTATGGTCTCTATGGTCTCTATGGTCTCTATAGTCTATGGTCTCTATGGTCTCTATAGTCTCTATAGTCCTCCTGTCTCTATGGTCTCTATACGCTCTATAGTCTCTATAGTCTCTATGGTCTCTATGGTCTCTATGGTCTCTATAGTCTATGATCTCTATGGTCTCTATAGTCTCTATAGTCCTCCTGTCTCTATGGTCTCTATACGCTCTATAGTCTCTATAGTCTCTATGGTCTCTATGGTCTCTATAGTCTATGGTCTCTATGATCTCTATAGGCTCTATAGTCTCTATAGTCTCTATGGTCCCTATATGGTCTCTATGGTCTCTATAGTCTATGGTCTCTATGGTCTCTATGATCGCTATAGTCTCTATGGTCTAAAGTCTCTATGGTCTATGGTCTCTATGGTCTCTATAGTCTCTATAGTCTCTATAGTCTCTATAGTCTCTATAGTCTCTATAGTCTCTGGACTCTATGGGCTCTATAGTCTCTATAGTCTCTATAGTCTCTATAGTCTCTATAGTCTCTATGGTCTATAGTCTCTATGGTCTATGGTCTCTATAGTCTATGGTCTCTATGGTCTCTATAGTAAATGGTCTCTATAGTCTATGGTCTCTATAGTCTATGGTCTCTATAGTCTCTATGGTCTCTATAGTCTATAGTCTCTATAGTGTCTATAGTCTCTATAGTCTCTATGGTCTCTATGGTCTCTATAGTCTCTATAGTCTCTATGGTCTATAGTCTCTATGGTCTCTATGGTCTCTATGGTCTCTATGGTCTCTATAGTCTCTATAGTCTCTATGGTCTATAGTCTCTATGGTCTCTATGGTCTCTATAGTCTATGGTCTCTATGGTCTCTATAGTATATGGTCTCTATAGTCTATGGTCTCTATAGTCTATGGTCTCTATAGTCTCTATGGTCTCTATGGACTCTATAGTCTCTATAGTCTATGGGCTCTATAGTCTCTGGTCTCTATGGTCTCTATAGTCTCTATGGTCTATAGTCTTTATGGTCTCTATGGTCTCTATGGTCTCTATGGTCTATGGTCTCTATAGTCTATGGTCTCTATAGTCTATGGTCTCTATAGTCTATAGTCTCTATAGTCTCTATGGGCTCTATAGTCTCTATGGTCTCTATGGACTCTATAGTCTCTATAGTCTCTATAGTCTCTATAGTCTCTATAGTCTCTATGGGCTCTATAGTCTCTATGGTCTCTATGGACTCTATAGTCTCTATAGTCTATGGGCTCTATAGTCTCTGGTCTCTATAGTCTATGGTCTCTATAGTCTCTATAATCTCTATAGTCTCTATGGTCTATAGTCTATGGTCTCTATGGTCTCTATGGTCTCTATGGTCTCTATAGTCTATGGTCTCTATGGTCTCTATAGTCTATGGTCTCTATAGTCTCTATAGTCTATGGTCTATGGTCTCTATAATCTATGGTCTCTATAGTATATAGTCTCTATTGTCTATGGTCTCTATGGTCTCTATGGTCTCTATAGTCTCTATAGTCTCTATATTCTCTATAGTCTCTATAGTCTATGGTCTCTATAGTCTCTATTGTCTCTATAGTCTCTATGGTCTCTATGGTCTCTATGGTCTCTATGGTCTCTATAGTCTATGGTCTCTATGGTCTATGGTCTCTATGGTCTCCATAGTCTATGGTCTCTATGGGCTCTATACGCTCTATAGTCTCTATAGTCTCTATGGTCTCTATGGTCTCTATAGTCTATGGTCTCTATAGGCACTATAGTCTCTATAGTCCTCCTGTCTCTATGGTCTCTATACTCTCTATAGTCTCTATAGTCTCTATGGTCTCTATGGTCTCTATGGTCTATGGTCTCTATGGTCTCTATAGGCTCTATAGGCTCTATGGTCTCTATGTTCCCTATGGTCTCTATGGTCTCTATAGTCTCTATAGTCTCTATGGTCCCTATATGGTCTCTATGGTCTCTATAGTCTATGGTCTCTATGGTCTCTATGATCGCTATAGTCTCTATGGTCTAAAGTCTCTATGGTCTATGGTCTCTATGGTCTCTATAGTCTCTATAGTCTCTATAGTCTCTATAGTCTCTGGACTCTATGGGCTCTATAGTCTCTATAGTCTCTATAGTCTCTATAGTCTCTATAGTCTCTATAGTCTCTATAGTCTCTATAGTCTCTATAGTCTCTATGGTCTATAGTCTCTATGGTCTATGGTCTCTATGGTCTCTATAGTAAATGGTCTCTATAGTCTATGGTCTCTATAGTCTATGGTCTCTATAGTCTCTATGGTCTCTATAGTCTATAGTCTCTATAGTGTCTATAGTCTCTATAGTCTCTATGGTCTCTATGGTCTCTATAGTCTCTATAGTCTCTATGGTCTATAGTCTCTATGGTCTCTATGGTCTCTATAGTCTCTATAGTCTCTATGGTCTATAGTCTCTATGGTCTCTATGGTCTCTATAGTCTATGGTCTCTATGGTCTCTATAGTATATGGTCTCTATAGTCTATGGTCTCTATAGTCTATGGTCTCTATAGTCTCTTTGGTCTCTATGGACTCTATAGTCTCTATAGTCTATGGGCTCTATAGTCTCTGGTCTCTATGGTCTCTATAGTCTCTATGGTCTATAGTCTCTATGGTCTCTATGGTCTCTATGGTCTCTATGGTCTATGGTCTCTATAGTCTATGGTCTCTATAGTCTATGGTCTCTATAGTCTATAGTCTCTATAGTCTCTATGGGCTCTATAGTCTCTATGGTCTCTATGGACTCTATAGTCTCTATAGTCTCTATAGTCTCTATAGTCTCTATGGGCTCTATAGTCTCTATGGTCTCTATGGACTCTATAGTCTCTATAGTCTATGGGCTCTATAGTCTCTGGTCTCTATAGTCTATGGTCTCTATAGTCTCTATAATCTCTATAGTCTCTATGGTCTATAGTCTATGGTCTCTATGGTCTCTATGGTCTCTATGGTCTCTATAGTCTATGGTCTCTATGGTCTCTATAGTCTATGGTCTCTATAGTCTCTATAGTCTATGGTCTATGGTCTCTATAATCTATGGTCTCTATAGTATATAGTCTCTATTGTCTATGGTCTCTATGGTCTCTATAGTCTCTATAGTCTCTATATTCTCTATAGTCTCTATAGTCTATGGTCTCTATAGTCTCTATTGTCTCTATAGTCTCTATGGTCTCTATGGTCTCTATGGTCTCTATGGTCTCTATGGTCTCTATAGTCTATGGTCTCCATGGTCTATGGTCTCTATGGGCTCTATACGCTCTATAGTCTCTATAGTCTCTATGGTCTCTATGGTCTCTATAGTCTATGGTCTCTATAGGCACTATAGTCTCTATAGTCCTCCTGTCTCTATGGTCTCTATACGCTCTATAGTCTCTATAGTCTCTATGGTCTCTATGGTCTCTATGGTCTATGGTCTCTATGGTCTCTATAGGCTCTATAGGCTCTATGGTCTCTATGTTCCCTATGGTCTCTATGGTCTCTGTAGTCTATGGTCTCTATGGTCTATATGATCGCTATAGTCTCTATGGTCTATAGTCTCTATGGTCTATGGGCTCTATAGTCTTTGGTCTCTATAGTCTATGGTCTCTATAGTCTCTATAGTCTCTATAGTCTCTATAGTCTCTGGTCTCTATGGTCTCTATAGTCTATGGGCTCTATAGTCTCTATAGTCTCTATAGTATCAATAGTCTCTATGGTCTATAGTCTCTATGGTCTATGGTCTCTATAGTCTATGGTCTCTATGGTTTCTATAGTCTATGGTCTCTATGGTCTCTATAGTATATGGTCTCTATAGTCTATGGTCTCTATAGTCTATGGTCTCTATAGTCTCTATGGTCTCTATAGTCTATAGTCTCTATAGTCTCTATAGTCTATAGTCTCTATGGTCTCTATAGTCTCTATAGTCTCTATAGTCTCTATGGTCTATAGTCTCTATGGTCTATGGTCTCTATAGTCTATGGTCTCTATAGTCTATGGTCTCTATAGTCTATAGTCTCTATAGTCTCTATGGGCTCTATAGTCTCTATGGTCTCTATGGACTCTATAGTCTCTGGTCTCTATAGTCTATGGTCTCTATAGTCTATAGTCTCTATAGTCTCTATGGGCTCTATGGACTCTATAGTCTCTGGTCTCTATAGTCTATGGTCTATGGTCTCTATGGTCTCTATGGTCTCTATAGTCTATGGTCTCTATGGTCTCTATAGTCTATGGTCTCTATAGTCTCTATAGTCTCTATAGTCTATGGTCTATGGTCTCTATAATCTATGGTCTCTATAGTATATATTCTATATTCTCTATAGTCTCTATACTCTATGGTCTCTATAGTCTCTATAGTCTCTATAGTCTATGGTCTCTATGGTCTCTATAGTCTATGGTCTCTATAGTCTATGGTCTCTATAGTCTCTATAGTCTCTATAGTCTATGGTCTCTATAGTCTCTATAGTCTATTGCCTCTATAGTCTATGGTCTCTATGGTCTCTATAGTCTATAGTCTGTCTCTATAGTCTATGGTCTATGGTCTCTATGGTCTCTATAGTCTATGGTCTCTATGGTCTCTATAGTCTATGGTCTCTATAGTCTCTATAGTCTCTATAGTCTATGGTCTATGGTCTCTATAATCTATGGTCTCTATAGTATATATTCTCTATTGTCTATGGTCTCTATGGTCTCTATGGTCTCTATAGTCTCTATATTCTCTATAGTCTCTATAGTCTATGGTCTCTATAGTCTCTATAGTCTCTATAGTCTCTATAGTCTATGGTCTCTATGGTCTCTATAGTCTATGGTCTCTATAGTCTATGGTCTCTATAGTCTCTATAGTCTCTGTAGTCTATGGTCTCTATGGTCTCTATAGTCTATTGCCTCTATAGTCTATGGTCTCTATGGTCTCTATAGTCTATAGTCTGTCTCTATAGTCTATGGTCTCTATAGTCTATGGACTCTATGGTCTCTATAGTCTCTATAGTCTATGGTCTCTATGGTCTCTATGGTCTCTATAGTCTATATGGTCTCTATAGTCTATAGTCTCTTTGGTCTCCATGGTCTCTATAGTCTATGGTCTCCATGGTCTCTATAGACTATGGTCTCTATGGTCTCTATGGTCTCTATAGTCTCTATAGTCTCTATGGTCTCTATGTCTCTATAGTCTATGGTCTCTATAGTCTATGGTCTTTATGGTCTATGGTCTCTATAATCTCTATAGTCTCTATGGTCTCTATAGTCTATAGTCTCTATAGTGTCTATAGTCTCTGGTCTCTATTGTCTCTATTGTCTATGGGCTCTATAGTCTCTATAGTCTCTATAGTCACTATAGTCTCTATGGTCTATAGTCTATATGGTCTATGGTCTCTATAGTCTATGGTCTCTATGGTCTCTATAGTCTATGGTCTCTATGGTCCCTATGGTCTCTATGGTCTCTATAGTCTATGGTCTCTATGGTCTCTATGATCGCTATAGTCTCTATGGTCTATAGTCTCTATGGTCTATGGGCTCTATAGTCTATGGTCTCTATAGTCTATGGGCTCTATGGTCTCTATAGTCTCTATAGTCTCTATAGTCTCTATAGTCTCTATAGTATCTGGTCTCTATGGTCTCTATAGTCTATGGGCTCTATAGTCTCTATAGTCTCTATGGTCTCTGTAGTCTATGGTTTCTATAGTCTATGGTCTCTATGGTCTCTATACGCTCTATAGTCTCTATAGTCTCTATGGTCTCTGTGGTCTCTATAGTCTGTGGTCTCTATGGTCTCTATAGGCTCTATAGTCTCTATGGTCTCTATGGTCTCTATAGTCTATGGTCTCTATGGTCTCTATAGTCTCTATGGTCTCTATGGTCTCTATGGTCTCTATGGTCTCTATGGTCTCTATGGTCTCTATGGTCTCTATGGTCTCCATAGTCTATGGTCTCTATAGGCTCTATAGTCTCTATAGTCTCTATGGTCTCTATAGTCTCTATGGTCTCTATGGTCTCTATAGTCTCTATAGTCCTCCTGTCTCTATGGTCTCTATACGCTCTATAGTCTCTATAGTTTCTATGGTCTCTATGGCCTCTATGGTCTCTATAGTCTCTATAGTCTCTATGGTCCCTATGGTCTCTATGGTCTCTATAGTCTATGGTCTCTATGGTCTCTATGATCGCTATAGTCTCTATGGTCTATAGTCTCTATGGTCTATGGGCTCTATAGTCTATGGTCTCTATAGTCTATGGTCTCTATGGTCTCTATAGTCTCTAGTCTCTATAGTCTCTGGTCTCTATGGTCTCTATAGTCTCTATGGTCTCTATAGTCTCTATGGGCTCTATAGTCTCTATAGTCTCTATAGTCTCTATGGTCTATAGTCTCTATGGTCTATGGTCTCTATGGTCTCTATAGTCTATGGTCTCTATGGTCTCTATAGTATATGGTCTCTATAGTCTATGGTCTATATAGTCTATGGTCTCTATAGTCTATGGTCTCTATGGTCTCTATAGTCTCTATAGTCCTCCTGTCTCTATGGTCTCTATACGCTCTATAGTCTCTATAGTCTCTATGGTCTCTATGGTCTCTATGGTCTCTATAGTCTATGGTCTCTATGGTCTCTATAGTCTCTATAGTCCTCCTGTCTCTATGGTCTCTATACGCTCTATAGTCTCTATAGTCTCTATGGTCTCTATGGTCTCTATAGTCTATGGTCTCTATGATCTCTATAGGCTCTATAGTCTCTATAGTCTCTATGGTCCCTATATGGTCTCTATGGTCTCTATAGTCTATGGTCTCTATGGTCTCTATGATCGCTATAGTCTCTATGGTCTAAAGTCTCTATGGTCTATGGGCTCTATAGTCTATGGTCTCTATAGTCTATGGTCTCTATGGTCTCTATAGTCTCTATAGTCTCTATAGTCTCTATAGTCTCTATAGTCTCTGGACTCTATGGGCTCTATAGTCTCTATAGTCTCTATAGTCTCTATAGTCTCTATAGTCTCTATGGTCTATAGTCTCTATGGTCTATGGTCTCTATGGTCTATGGTCTCTATGGTCTCTATAGTAAATGGTCTCTATAGTCTATGGTCTCTATAGTCTATGGTCTCTATAGTCTCTATGGTCTCTATAGTCTATAGTCTATATAGTCTCTATAGTCTCTATAGTCTCTATGGTCTCTATGGTCTCTATAGTCTCTATAGTCTCTATGGTCTATAGTCTCTATGGTCTCTATGGTCTCTATAGTCTCTATAGTCTCTATGGTCTATAGTCTCTATGGTCTCTATGGTCTCTATAGTCTATGGTCTCTATGGTCTCTATAGTCTATGGTCTCTATAGTCTCTATGGTCTCTATGGACTCTATAGTCTCTATAGTCTATGGGCTCTATAGTCTCTGGTCTCTATGGTCTCTATAGTCTCTATGGTCTATAGTCTCTATGGTCTCTATGGTCTCTATGGTCTATGGTCTCTATAGTCTATGGTCTCTATAGTCTATAGTCTCTATGGGCTCTATAGTCTCTATGGTCTCTATGGACTCTATAGTCTCTATAGTCTCTATATTCTCTATAGTCTCTATAGTCTCTATAGTCTCTATGGGCTCTATAGTCTCTATGGTCTCTATATTCTCTATAGTCTCTATAGTCTCTATAGTCTCTATGGGCTCTATAGTCTCTATAGTCTCTATATTCTCTATAGTCTCTATAGTCTATGGTCTCTATAGTCTCTATTGTCTCTATAGTCTCTATGGTCTCTATGGTCTCTATGGTCTATATGGTCTCTATAGTCTATGGTCTCTATGGTCTATGGCCTCTATGGTCTCCATAGTCTATGGTCTCTATGGGCTCTATACGCTCTATAGTCTCTATAGTCTCTATGGTCTCTATGGTCTCTATAGTCTATGGTCTCTATGGTCTCTATAGTCTCTAAAGTCCTCCTGTCTCTATGGTCTCTATACGCTCTATAGTCTCTATGGTCTCTATGGTCTCTATAGTCTATGGTCTCTATGATCTCTATAGTCCTCCTGTCTCTATGGTCTCTATACGCTCTATAGTCTCTATAGTCTCTATAGTCTCTATGGTCTCTATGATCGCTATAGTCTCTATGGTCTAAAGTCTCTATGGTCTATGGGCTCTATAGTCTATGGTCTCTATAGTCTATGGTCTCTATGGTCTCTATAGTCTCTATAGTCTCTATAGTCTCTATAGTCTCTGGACTCTATGGGCTCTATAGTCTCTATAGTCTCTATAGTCTCTATGGTCTCTATAGTCTATAGTCTCTATAGTCTCTATGGTCTCTATAGTCTCTATAGTCTCTATAGTCTATGGTCTCTATAGTCTCTATAGTCTCTGTAGTCTATGGTCTCTATGGTCTCTATAGTCTATGGTCTCTATGGTCTCTATAGTATATGGTCTCTATAGTCTATGGTCTCTATAGTCTATGGTCTATATAGTCTATGGTCTCTATAGTCTATGGTCTCTATAGTCTCTATGGTCTCTATAGTCTATAGTCTCTATGGTCTCTATGGTCTCTATAGTCTCTATAGTCTCTATGGTCTATAGTCTCTATGGTCTCTATGGTCTCTATAGTCTCTATGGTCTATAGTCTCTATGGTCTATGGTCTCTATAGTCTATGGTCTCTATAGTCTATGGTCTCTATAGTCTATAGTCTCTATAGTCTCTATGGGCTCTATAGTCTCTATGGTCTCTATGGACTCTATAGTCTCTATAGTCTATGGTCTCTATAGTCTATGGGCTCTATAGTCTCTGGTCTCTATAGTCTATGGGCTCTATAGTCTCTGGTCTCTATAGTCTATGGTCTCTATAGTCTCTATACTCTCTATAGTCTCTATGGTCTCTATTGTCTCTATAGTCTATGGTCTCTATTGTCTATAGTCTATGGTCTCTATGGTCTCTATGGTCTCTATGGTCTCTATAGTCTATGGTCTCTATGGTCTCTATAGTCTATGGTCTCTATAGTCTCTATAGTCTATGGTCTATGGTCTCTATAATCTATGGTCTCTATAGTATATAGTCTCTATTGTCTATGGTCTCTATAGTATATGGTCTCTATGGTCTCTATAGTCTCTATATTCTCTATAGTCTCTATAGTCTATGGTCTCTATAGTCTCTATGGTCTCTATAGTCTCTATAGTCTATGGTCTCTATGGTCTCTATAGTCTATGGTCTCTATAGTCTATGGTCTCTATAGTCTCTATAGTCTCTATAGTCTATGGTCTCTATAGTCTCTATAGTCTCTGTAGTCTATGGTCTCTATGGTCTCTATAGTCTATTGCCTCTATAGTCTATGGTCTCTATGGTCTCTATAGTCTATAGTCTATGGTCTCTACAGTCTATGGTCTCTATAGTCTATGGTCTCTATAGTCTCTATGGTCTCTATAGTCTATGGTCTCTATAGTCTATGGTCTCTATGGTCTCTATGGTCTCTATGGTCTCTATAGTCTATGGTATCTATGGTCTCTATAGTCTATGGTCTCTATGGTCTCTATACGCTCTATAGTCTCTATAGTCTCTATAGTCTCTATAGTCTCTATGGTCTCTATGGTCTCTATGGTCTCTATAGTCTATGGTCTCTATAGTCTCTATGGTCTCTATAGTCTATAGTCTCTATAGTCTCTATAGTCTCTATAGTCTCTATGGTCTCTATGGTCTCTATAGTCTCTATAGTCTCTATGGTCTATAGTCTCTATGGTCTCTATGGTCTCTATAGTCTCTATAGTCTCTATGGTCTATAGTCTCTATGGTCTCTATGGTCTCTATAGTCTATGGTCTCTATGGTCTCTATAGTCTATGGTCTCTATAGTCTCTATGGTCTCTATGGACTCTATAGTCTCTATAGTCTATGGGCTCTATAGTCTCTGGTCTCTATGGTCTCTATAGTCTCTATGGTCTATAGTCTCTATGGTCTCTATGGTCTCTATGGTCTCTATGGTCTATGGTCTCTATAGTCTATGGTCTCTATAGTCTATAGTCTCTATGGGCTCTATAGTCTCTATGGTCTCTATGGACTCTATAGTCTCTATAGTCTCTATATTCTCTATAGTCTCTATAGTCTCTATATTCTCTATAGTCTCTATAGTCTCTATAGTCTCTATGGGCTCTATAGTCTCTATGGTCTCTATGGACTCTATAGTCTCTATTGTCTATGGTCTCTATGGTCTCTGTGGTCTCTATAGTCTCTATAGTCTATGGTCTCTATAGTCTCTATTGTCTCTATAGTCTCTATGGTCTCTATGGTCTCTATGGTCTATATGGTCTCTATAGTCTATGGTCTCTATGGTCTATGGTCTCTATGGTCTCCATAGTCTATGGTCTCTATGGGCTCTATACGCTCTATAGTCTCTATAGTCTCTATGGTCTCTATGGTCTCTATGGTCTCTATAGTCTATGGTCTCTATGGTCTCTATAGTCTCTATAGTCCTCCTGTCTCTATGGTCTCTATACGCTCTATAGTCTCTATGGTCTCTATGGTCTCTATAGTCCTCCTGTCTCTATGGTCTCTATACGCTCTATAGTCTCTATAGTTTCTATGGTCTCTATGATCGCTATAGTCTCTATAGTCTAAAGTCTCTATGGTCTATTGGCTCTATAGTCTATGGTCTCTACAGTCTATGGTCTCTATGGTCTCTATAGTCTCTATAGTCTCTATAGTCTCTATAGTCTCTGGACTCTATGGGCTCTATAGTCTCTATAGTCTATAGTCTCTATAGTCTCTATAGTCTCTATAGTCTCTATGGTCTCTATAGTCTATAGTCTCTTTAGTCTCTATGGTCTCTATAGTCTCTACAGTCTCTATGGTCTATAGTCTCTATGGTCTCTATGGTCTCTATGGTCTCTATGGTCTCTATAGTCTCTATGGTCTCTATAGTCTCTATGGTCTATGGTCTCTATGGTCTATGGTCTCTATTGTCTATGGTCTCTATAGTCTATGGTCTCTATAGTCTATAGTCTCTATAGTCTCTATGGGCTCTATAGTCTCTATGGTCTCTATGGACTCTATAGTCTCTATAGTCTATGGTCTCTATAGTCTATGGGCTCTATAGTCTCTGGTCTCTATAGTCTATGGGCTCTATAGTCTCTGGTCTCTATAGTCTATGGTCTCTATAGTCTCTATACTCTCTATAGTCTCTATGGTCTCTATTGTCTCTATAGTCTATGGTCTCTATAGTCTATAGTCTATGGTCTCTATGGTCTCTATGGTCTCTATGGTCTCTATAGTCTATGGTCTCTATGGTCTCTATAGTCTATGGTCTCTATAGTCTCTATAGTCTATGGTCTATGGTCTCTATAATCTATGGTCTCTATAGTATATAGTCTCTATTGTCTATGGTCTCTATAGTTTATGGTCTCTATGGTCTCTATAGTCTCTATATTCTCTATAGTCTCTATAGTCTATGGTCTCTATAGTCTCTATGCTCTCTATAGTCTCTATAGTCTATGGTCTCTATGGTCTCTATAGTCTATGGTCTCTATAGTCTATGGTCTCTATAGTCTCTATAGTCTCTATAGTCTCTATAGTCTCTATAGTCTCTGTAGTCTATGGTCTCTATGGTCTCTATAGTCTATTGCCTCTATAGTCTATGGTCTCTATGGTCTCTATAGTCTATAGTCTATGGTCTCTACAGTCTATGGTCTCTATAGTCTATGGTCTCTATAGTCTCTATGGTCTCTCTAGTCTATGGTCTCTATAGTCTATGGTCTCTATAGTCTATGGTCTCTATGGTCTCTATGGTCTCTATGGTCTCTATAGTCTATGGTCTCTATGGTCTCTATAGTCTATGGTCTCTATGGTCTCTATACGCTCTATAGTCTCTTTAGTCTCTATAGTCTCTATAGTCTCTATGGTCTCTATGGTCTCTATAGTCTATGGTCTCTATAGGCTCTATAGTCTCTATAGTCTATGGTCTCTATAGTCTCTATAGTCTCTGTAGTCTATGGTCTCTATGGTCTCTATAGTCTATGGTCTCTATGGTCTCTATAGTATATGGTCTCTATAGTCTATGGTCTCTATAGTCTATGGTCTATATAGTCTATGGTCTCTATAGTCTATGGTCTCTATAGTCTCTATGGTCTCTATAGTCTATAGTCTCTATGGTCTCTATGGTCTCTATAGTCTCTATAGTCTCTATGGTCTATAGTCTCTTTGGTCTCTATGGTCTCTATAGTCTCTATGGTCTATAGTCTCTATGGTCTATGGTCTCTATAGTCTATGGTCTCTATAGTCTATGGTCTCTATAGTCTATAGTCTCTATAGTCTCTATGGGCTCTATAGTCTCTATGGTCTCTATGGACTCTATAGTCTCTATAGTCTATGGTCTCTATAGTCTATGGGCTCTATAGTCTCTGGTCTCTATAGTCTATGGGCTCTATAGTCTCTGGTCTCTATAGTCTATGGTCTCTATAGTCTCTATACTCTCTATAGTCTCTATGGTCTCTATTGTCTCTATAGTCTATGGTCTCTATAGTCTATAGTCTATGGTCTCTATGGTCTCTATGGTCTCTATGGTCTCTATAGTCTATGGTCTCTATGGTCTCTATAGTCTATGGTCTCTATTGTCTCTATAGTCTATGGTCTATGGTCTCTATAATCTATGGTCTCTATAGTATATAGTCTCTATTGTCTATGGTCTCTATAGTATATGGTCTCTATGGTCTCTATAGTCTCTATATTCTCTATAGTCTCTATAGTCTATGGTCTCTATAGTCTCTATGGTCTCTATAGTCTCTATAGTCTATGGTCTCTATGGTCTCTATAGTCTATGGTCTCTATAGTCTATGGTCTCTATAGTCTCTATAGTCTCTATAGTCTATGGTCTCTATAGTCTCTATAGTCTCTGTAGTCTATGGTCTCTATGGTCTCTATAGTCTATTGCCTCTATAGTCTATGGTCTCTATGGTCTCTATAGTCTATAGTCTATGGTCTCTACAGTCTATGGTCTCTATAGTCTATGGTCTCTATAGTCTCTATGGTCTCTATAGTCTATGGTCTCTATGGTCTCTATGGTCTCTATGGTCTCTATAGTCTATGGTATCTGTGGTCTCTATAGTCTATGGTCTCTATGGTCTCTATACGCTCTATAGTCTCTATAGTCTCTATAGTCTCTATAGTCTCTATAGTCTCTATGGTCTCTATAGTCTATGGTCTCTATAGGCTCTATAGTCTCTATAGTCTATGGTCTCTATAGTCTCTATAGTCTTTGTAGTCTATGGTCTTTATGGTCTCTATAGTCTATTGCCTCTATAGTGTATGGTCTCTATGGTCTCTATAGTCTATAGTCTATGGTCTCTATAGTCTCTATAGTCTCTGTAGTCTATGGTCTCTATGGTCTCTATAGTCTATGGTCTCTATAGTCTATGGTCTCTATAGTCTCTATAGTCTCTGTAGTCTATGGTCTCTATGGTCTCTATAGTCTATTGCCTCTATAGTCTATGGTCTCTATGGTCTCTATAGTCTATAGTCTATGGTCTCTACAGTCTATGGTCTCTAGAGTCTATTGTCTCTATAGTCTCTATGGTCTCTATAGTCTATGGTCTCTATAGTCTATGGTCTCTATAGTCTATGGTCTCTATGGTCTCTATGGTCTCTATAGTCTCTATAGTCTCTATGGTCTATAGTCTCTTTAGTCTCTATGGTCTCTATGGTCTCTATGGTCTCTATGGTCTCTATGGTCTCTATAGTCTATGGTCTCTATGGTCTCTATAGTCTATGGTCTCTATGGTCTCTATACGCTCTATAGTCTCTATAGTCTCTATGGTCTCTATGGTCTCTATAGTCTATGGTCTCTATAGGCTCTATAGTCTCTATAGTCTCTCTGGTCTCTATAGTCTCTATGGTCTCTATGGTCTCTATAGTCTCTATAGTCCTCCTGTCTCTATGGTCTCTATACGCTCTATAGTCTCTATAGTCTCTATGGTCTCTATGGTCTCTATGGTCTCTATAGTCTTTGGTCTCTATGGTCTCTATAGGCTCTATAGTCTCTATAGTCTCTATGGTCCCTATGGTCTCTATGGTCTCTATAGGCTCTATAGTCTCTATAGTCTCTATGGTCCCTATGGTCTCTATGGTCTCTATAGTCTATGGTCTCTATGGTCTCTATGATCGCTATAGTCTCTATGGTCTATAGTCTCTATCTTCTATGGACTCTATAGTCTATGGTCTCTATAGTCTATGGTCTCTATGGTCTCTATAGTCTCTATAGTCTCTATAGTCTCTATATTCTCTATAGTCTCTGGTCTCTATGGTCTCTATAGTCTATGGGCTCTATAGTCTCTATAGTCACTATAGTCTCTATAGTCTCTATGGTCTATAGTCTCTATGGTCTATGGTCTCTATAGTCTATATGGTCTCTATGGTCTCTATAGTCTATGGTCTCTATGGTCTCTATAGTCTATGGTCTCTATAGTCTATGGTCTCTATAGTCTCTATGGTCTCTATAGTCTCTATGGTCTCTATAGTCTATAGTCTCTATAGTCTCTATAGTCTCTATAGTCTCTATAGTCTCTATGGTCTCTATGGTCTCTTTAGTCTCTTTAGTCTCTATAGTCTATATAGTCTCTATGGTCTATTGTCTCTATGGTCTCTATGGTCTCTATAGTCTCTATAGTCTCTATGGTCTATAGTCTCTGGTCTCTATAGTCTATGGGCTCTATAGTCTCTGGTCTCTATAGTCTATGGTCTCTATGGTCTCTATTGTCTCTATAGTCTATGGTCTCTATGGTCTCTATTGTCTCTATAGTCTATGGTCTCTATGGTCTCTATGGTCTCTATGGTCTCTATGGTCTCTATGGCCTCTATAGTCTATGGTCTCTATAGTCTATGGTCTCTATAGTATATAGTCTCTATTGTCTATGGTCTCTATTGTCTATGGTCTCTATGGTCTCTATGGTCTCTATAGTCTCTATAGTCTCTATATTCTCTATAGTCTCTATATTCTCTATAGTCTCTATAGTCTATGGTCTCTAAAGTCTCTATAGTCTATGGTCTCTATAGTCTATGGTCTCTATAGTCTCTATAGTCTCTATAGTCTATGGGCTCTATAGTCTCTGTAGTCTCTGTAGTCTATGGTCTCTATGGTCTCTATAGTCTATTGCCTCTATAGTCTATGGTCTCTATGGTCTCTATAGTCTATAGTCTATGGTCTCTATAGTCTATGGTCTCTATAGTCTATGGTCTCTATAGTCTATGGTCTCTATAGTCTCTATGGTCTCTATAGTCTATGGTCTCTATAGTCTATGGTCTCTATAGTCTATGGTCTCTATGGTCTCTATGGTCTCTATAGTCTCTATAGTCTATGGACTCTATGGTCTCTTTGGTCTCTATAGTCTATGGTCTCTATAGTCTATGGTCTCTATGGTCTCTATAGTCTCTATAGTCTCTATGGTCTATAGTCTCTTTAGTCTCTATGGTCTCTATGGTCTCAAGTCTTCCCTGTGGCTCAGTTGGTAGAGCATGGTGTTTGCAATGCCAGGGTTCTGGGTTTGATTCCCACGGGGGGCCAGTACAAAAAAAAATGCATGAAATTAAATGTATGGAATGTACGCTTTCACTACTGTAATTCACTCTGAATAAGAGTGACTTACTAAAATGACTGTAATGTAAATATCTCTATGGTCTCTATGGAAAATCTTTACACAGTTGCAGGGTACTTTGGAATGGGTGGCCAATAATAAAATGGTCCTGAACATCTCTAAATCTAAGAGCATTGTATTTGGTACAAATTATTCCTTAAGTTCTAGACCTCTGAATCTGGTAATGAATGGTGTGGCTGTTGAACAAGTTGAAGAGACTAAATTACTTGGCGTTACCTTAGATTGGTCAAAACATATAGATTCAATGGTTGTAAAGATGGGGAGAGGTCTGTCCATAATAAAGAGATGCTCTGCTTTTTTGACTCCACACTTCAAAAAGTCCTGCAGGCTCTAGTTTTGTTTTATCTGTATTATTGTCCAGTCGTGTGGTCGAGTATTTGTATTTATTACGGATCCACATTAACTGCTGCCAAGGTTAGCTCTCCATGCTCTTTTAAAGGCCAGCCGTGCTGCCCAGTTCTGAGCCAACTGCAATTTTCCCAAGTCCCTCTTTGTGGCACCTGACCACAGGACTGAACAGTAGTCTAGGTGCGACAAAACCAGGGCCTGTAAGACCTGCCTTGTTGATAGGCAGAGCAGTGCTTTATTATGGACAGACTTCTCCCCATCTTAGCTACTGTTGTATCAATATGTTTTGACCATGACGGTTTATAATCCAGGGTTACTCCAAGCAGTTTAGTCACCTCAAATTGCTAAATTTCCACATTATTCATTACGATATGTAGTTGAGGATTAGGGGTTATTGAATGATTTGTCCCAAAAACAATGCTTTTAGTTTTGGAAATATTTAGGACTAATTTATTCCTTCCGAAACTAACTGCAGCTCTGTATTAAGTATGCAGTCATTTCAGTCGCTGTAGTAGCTGACGTGTACAGTGTTGAGTCATCCGCATATATAGACACACTGGCCTTACTCAAAGCCAGTGGCATGTCGATAGTAAAAAATTTAAAAGAAAAGGGCCTAAACAGCTACCCTGGGGAATTCCTGATTCTACCGGATTATATATTATATTTTAGAGGCTTCCATTAAAGAACACCCTCTGTGTTCTGTTAGACAGGTAACTCTTTATCCACATTATAGCAGGGGGTGTAAAGCCATTATAGCAGGGGGTGTAAAGCCATTATAGCAGGGGGTGTAAAGCCATAACACATACGTTTTTCCAGCAGCAGACTTTGATCCATAATGTCAAAAGCTGCACTGAAGTCTAACAAGACAGCCCCCACAATATTTTTATCACCAATTTCTCTCAGCCAATCATCAGTCATTTGTGTACAGTTGAATTCGGAAGTATACATACACCTTAGCCAAATACATTTAAACTCAGTTTTTCACAGTTCTTTGTGGTGTTTATACTTGCGTACTATTGTTTGTACAGATGAATGTGGTACCTTCAGGCAATTGGAAATTGCTCCCAAGGATGAACCAGACTTGTGGAGGTCTCCAAATTTTTTTCTGAGGTCTTGGCTGATTTCTTTTGATTTTCCCATGATGTCTAGCAAAGAGGCACTGAGTTTGAAGGTGGGCCTTGACATACATCCATAGGTACACCTCCAATTGACTCAAATGATGTCAATTAGCCTATCAGAAGCTTCTAAAGCCATGACATCCTTTTCTGGAATTTTCCAAGCTGTTTAAAGGCACAGTCAACTTAGAGTATGTAAACTTCTGACCCACTGGAATTGTGATACAGTGAAATAATCTGTCTGTAAACAATTGTTGGAAACATTTCTTGTGTCATGCACAAAGTAGATGTCCTAACCGACTTGTCAAAACTATAGTTTTTTAATGGGAAATTTGTGGAGTTGTTGAAAAACAAGTTTTAATGACTCCGACCTCAATGTATGTAAACTTCCAACTTCAACTGTAAGTGCCATGATTGTTGACTGTCCTTCCCTACAGTATAATGCTGAAAGTCTGTAGTGAATTTGTTTACTGTGAAATAGCATTGTATCTGGTCAAACACAAATTTTTTTCAGAAGTTTACTAAGGGTTGGTAACTGGCTGATTGGTCGGCTATTTGAGCCAGTAAAGGGGGCTTTACTATTCTTAGGTAGCGGAATGACTTTAGCTTCCCTCCAGGCCTGAGGACACATGCTTTCTAATAATAACTAAATAAACATTTCTTCAAAAAGAAATGCATTAACAACATTACAATTTAGGAGCAATTCAATCACCTTTTAAATCTAATACCAATTAATTATAACAAATAAACTCAATACTTGGTTTTAACAAGAATAAACTCAACCAGGGTATTATTATCGTTAGTAAAGATTGAAAAAAACAAGGGGCCTAAACAGCTGCCCTGGGGAATTCCTGCTTCTACCTGGATTATGTTTGAGAGGCTTCCATTAACCTCTATGGGACCGGCGGGACGAATTCGTCCCACCTACGTAACAGCCAGTTGAATCCAGTGGCGCGATTTTTAAAACGTTTGAAATACTATTACTTCAATTTCTCAAACATATGACTATTTTACAGCTATTTAAAGACAAGACTCTCGTTAATCTAACCACACTGTCCGATTTCAAAAAGGCTTACAACGAAAGCAAAACATTAGATTATGTCAGGAGAGTGCCCAGCCAGAAATAATCAGACACCCATTTTTCAAGCTAGCATATAATGTCACAAAAACCCAAACCACAGCTAAATGCAGCACTAACCTTTTATGATCTTCATCAGATGACACACCTAGGACATTATGTTATACAATACATGCATGTCTGTTCAATCAAGTTCATATTTATATCAAAAACCAGCTTTTACATTAGCATGTGACGTTCAGAAAAAGCATACCCCCCGCAAACTTCCGGGGAATTTACTAACAATTTGCTAAATTACTCACGATAAACGTTCACAAAAAGCATAACAATTATATTAAGAATTATAGATACATTACTCCTCTATGCACTCAATATGTCCGATTTTAAAATAGCTTTTCGGATGAAGCACATTTTGCAATTTTCTAAGTACATAGCCCAGCCATCACGGGCTAGCTATTTAGACACCCACCCAGTTCAGCCTTCACCTAAATCACATTTCCAATAAGAAAAATGGTCTTACCTTTCCTGTTCTTCGTCAGAATGCACTCCCAGGACTTCTACTTCAATAACAAATGTAGGTTTGGTCCCAAATAATCCATCGTTATGTTCCATCAACGACATTTTGTTCATGCGTTCTAGACACTATCCCAATGGTAAATCACGGTCGCGCGCATGGCGCAGAACGTGACAAAACATTTCTAAATATTCCATTACCGTACTTCGAAGCATGTCAACCGCTGTTTAAAATCAATTTTTATGCAATTTATCTCGTAGAAAAGCGATAATATTCCGACCGGGAATCTGCAATTAGCTAAACAGCCGAATGAAAATACTCCACGGGGGCGAATCGCGCACGCGCCTAATTCTATTGTCACCTGATGGGACACTTGGAAAAGGAGATAATGTGTTTCAGCCTGAGGCTGCCTCGTCATCGTTCAGGTTTTTCCCGGGTTCTGAGAGCCTATTGGAGCCCTAGGAATTGTCACGTTACAGCTAAGATCCCGACTCTTCAATAAACAGAAGCAAGAACAACAACACCTTGTCAGACAGGGTACTTCCTGCATGAAACCTTCTCAGGTTTTTGCCTGCCATAGGAGTTCTGTTATACTCACAGACACCATTCAACAGTTTTAGAAACTTTAGGGTGTTTTCTATCCAAACCTGAACAATAATATGCATATTCTAGCTTCTGAGTTGGTGTAGGAGGCAGTTAAAAATGGGCACATATTTTTTCAAAAATTCTCAATGCTGCCCCCTAGCCCGTAGAGGTTAAAGAACACCCTCTGTGTTCTGTTAGACAGGTAACTCTTTATCCACAATATAGCAGGGGGTGTAAAGCCATTATATCAGGGGGTGTAAAGCCATTATAGCAGGGGGTATAAAGCCATAACACATACGTTTTTCCAGCAGCAGACTGTGATTGATAATGTTGAAAGCTGCACTGAAGTCTAACAAGACAGCCCCCACAATCATTTAATCATCAATTTCTCACAGTCAATCATTTGTGTAAGTCCTGTGCTTGTTGAGTGTTCTTCCATATAAGCGTGCTGAAAGTCTGTTGTCAATTTGTTTACTGTGAAATAGCATTGTATCTGGTCAAATACACATTTTTTTTCAGAAGTTTACTAAGGGTTGGTAACCGGCTGATTGGTCGGCTATTTGAGCCAGTAAAGGGGGCTTTACTATTCTTAGGTAGCGGAATGACTTTAGCTTCCCTCCAGGCCTGAGGGCACCAAGCTTTCTAGTCGGCTTAGATTGAAGATATGTTAAATAGGAGTGACAATATCATCCGCTATTATCCTCAGTAATTTTCCATCCAGATTGTCAGACCCATGTGGCTTGTCCTGTCCCAGCCCCAAACCAACCTAGATCTAGTCTTAGCCCCAATAAAGACTAGCTCCGCGTGCGTCGTGCCTAAGAACAGCCCTTAGCCATGGTATATTGGCCATATACCACACCTCGTGCCTTATCCCTTATTTATTCTGCTAACGAGAGCACCGGGGCTTTTGCTCTTCTTCAAACTACTAAAATATAAAGGAAATTCTGATAAATAATAATAGGAATGAACTCTTCAGGTTGATATAGGCTGAAATATAATTTTTTTTACTTAATAATTGAGAATTAAAGCTTATGATACGTTTCTGTTTGATACATGGTCAGTCAGTCTGTGTGGTCAGTCTGCGTGGTCAGTCTGCGTGGTCAGTCTACGTGGTCAGTCTACGCAGTCAGTCTATGTGGTCAGTCTACGTGGTCAGTCAGTCTACGTGGTCAGTCTACGCGGTCAGTCTACGTGGTCAGTCAGTATACGTGGTCAGTCTACGTGATCAGTCTACGTGGTGAGTCTACGCGGTCAGTCTACGCGGTCAGTCTGCGTGGTCAGTCTACGCGGTCAGTCTACGTGGTCAGTCTACGTGATCAGTCTACGCGGTCAGTCTACGCGGTCAGTCTACGCGGTCAGTCTGCGTGGTCAGTCTACGCGGTCAGTCTACGTGGTCAGTCTACGTGGTCAGTCTACGCGGTCAGTCTATGTGGTCAGTCTGCGTGGTCAGTCTACGTGGTCAGTCAGTATACGTGGTCAGTCTACGTGGTCAGTCTACGTGGTGAGTCTACGCGGTCAGTCTACGCGGTCAGTCTGCGTGGTCAGTCTACGCGGTCAGTCTACGTGGTCAGTCTACGTGATCAGTCTACGCGGTCAGTCTACGTGGTCAGTCTACGCGGTCAGTCTACGTGGTCAGTCAGTCTACGTGGTCAGTCTACGCGGTCAGTCTGCATGGTCAGTCTACGTGGTCAGTCTGCGTGGTCAGTCTACGTGGTCAGTCTACGTGGTCAGTCTACGTGGTCAGTCTACGTGGTCAGTCTACGCGGTCAGTCTGCGTGGTCAGTCTACACGGTCAGTCTACGTGATCAGTCTACGCTGTCAGTCTACGCGGTCAGTCTACGCGGTCAGTCTACGCGGTCAGTCTACGTGGTCAGTCAGTCTACGTGGTCAGTCTACGCGGTCAGTCTATGTGGTCAGTCTACGTGGTCAGTCTGCGTGGTCAGTCTACGTGGTCAGTCTGCGTGGTCAGTCTACATGGTCAGTCTACGTGGTCAGTCTACGTGGTCAGTCTATGTGGTCAGTCTACGTGGTCAGTCTACGTGGTCAGTCTATGTGGTCAGTCTGCGTTGTCAGTCTACGTGGTCAGTCTACATGGTCAGTCATTTAGAGTTTGATTAGAGACTCTAGAACTACAGAGCAAGATTCCTCAGAGTTCTGTTTTTATTCTAACGACTTGATTTTTTCTTTTTATTTGATTTACTTGATTCTCCTCTCTCTTCCTCTCTCTTCTCTTCCCCTCCTCTCCTTTCATTAGTCTCCTCTCCAGTCCTCTCTTCCCCTCCTCTCCTTTCATTAGTCTCCTCTCCAGTCCTCTCTTCCCCTACTTTTCTTCTCTACTCTCCTTGTCTTCTTTTCTTCTCTCCCCTCTTCTCTTTTCCTCTCCTCTCTATTCCTCTCCTCTCTATTCCTCTCCTCTCTATTCCTCTCCTCTCTATTCCTCTCCTCTCTTCTCTTCTCTCCTTTCTTCTCCTCTTGACCAGTGATGACAGATGTTCTCTGATGTTCATTTTGTTTTTCTGCCATTTCAGTAAATGTTTTTAAGTCTGTCAGTTAATTCTGAAAATTCCATCGATGAGCTCTGTCCAGATAAATAAACGTTGTGGCCGCAGCGGGCTGGCTGGACAGGAACGTGTTATTCTGTTCTGACTATTGGCAGACACTCCACACAGAAATAACGCTTATTCTGCTGCGTTTCACATTCAAGCTTCTGACAGTTTATGTGAAGAACGGCAAACTGCATTGCAGTTTAAACACAACTGCTCTACTCTGTAATTACGACCTCCTAACTCTCGGCGGAGTGGGAGGAGCAGGGGGAGAGGGGGGAGCAGGGGGGGCGGGTGGAGCGGGGGAGCAGAGGGAGCGGGGGGAAACAGGGGGAGCGGGAGGAGCAGGAGGAAAGGGGGGAGCAGGGGGAGAGGAGCGAACAGGGGGAGAGGGGGAGCGGGAGGAGCAGGGGGAGTGGGTGGAGCGGGGGAAGCAGGGGAAACAGGGGGGTAACAGGGGAAACGGGGGGGGCAGAAGGAAACAGTTCCCGAGGTGATAAGATATTTCGGACCGATTTCGAGACGCGACCCGTAACCAATCTCATGTTTTAACATGTTGCTTTAATCCTCAGTATTTTTTCCACCCAACAGGGGGAGCGGATGGAGCGGGGGGAAACAGGGGGAGAGGGGGGAGCGGGGGAAAACAGGGGGAGAGGGAGGAGCGGGGGGGGCAGAGGGAGCGGGGGGAAACAGAGGGAGCGGGAGGAGCGGGGGGGGGCAGAGGGAGTGGGGGGAAACAGGGGGAGAGGGGGGAGCGGGGGGAAACAGAGGGAGCGGGGGGAGCGGGGGGAAACAGGGGGAGAGGGGGGAGAGGGGGGAAACAGAGGAAGAGGGGGAGAGGGGGAGAGGGGGAAACAGGGGGAGAGGGGGGAGCGGGCGGAGAGGGGGGAGAGGGGGGAGCGGGCGGAGAGGGGGGAGAGGGGGGAGAGGGGGGAGTCTCTCCACCCAGGTGGCAACAGAGGAATTCAACATATCATTATTAAATATCATTTTTTTTCTTCTCAGTTTTATTCTCTCTGGGGCTCAGTTTCACTGAACATAATTACTAATATAGGAGCAACAGTTTTATTCTCTCTGGGGCTCAGTTTCACTGAACATAATTACTAATATAGGAGCAACAGTTTTATTCTCTCTGGGGCTCAGTTTCACTGAACATAATTACGAGACCTAATATAGGAGCAACAGTTTTATTCTCTCTGGGGCTCAGTTTCACTGAACATAATTACTAATATAGGAGCAACAGTTTTATTCTCTCTGGGGCTCAGTTTCACTCAGCAGAACCTTTATTTTCCTGAACATAATTACGAGACCTAATATAGGAGCAACAGTTTTAAATGAAATATGACACACAACTATTGTATTGTTTGACAATGGCAGTATGTTTCCAGTCATGCTTGGAGTTTGTGGTTCACTGTGAGGGGCTCCAGACCAGAGGACTATCATGTCTATATGTCTATATCATAAACACATGTTACCTGGACCCAGACGAGGATGAAAGAGTGTAAAAGAGACCTGATGTAGCACTAAATCTAACGTTATAGAGTCATAGAGTCACCAGGTATTACACCTCCAGCTACCAGATCGTTGTACAGCTACCAGATCTCGTGTAGCTCAGTTGGTAGAGCATGGTGTTTGCAATGCCAGGGTTGTTGGTTCGATTCCCACGGGGGGCCAGTACAGAGAGAAAGAAAATTATGAAATGTATGCATTCACTACTGTAAGTCGCTCTGGATAAGAGCATCTGCTAAATGACTAAAATGTACAGGACATATAGAATCTGAGACAGTATATCCTGTACTGTAGGAAACTTCACTCTACTGAGATCTAGCACATTCATTGGTCTTTGTGAACATCTGCTAAGCTTCATTCCCAAGTGTTTCATCATAACAATTGTTTGCTACCAAATACATCTTTAACACCTCTGCTGCTTTTTCTTTTCCAAACACGGACCATTAATTCAGCCTGCGTGCTGAGGATGATTATACCCCACTTGTTCTCTCTCTCTCTCTCTCTCTCTCTCTCTCTCTCTCTCTCTCTCTCTCTCTCTCTCTCTCTCTCTCTCTCTCTCTCTCTCTCTCTCTCGTTCAATTCGCTTTATTGGTATGACGTAACAATGTACATATTGCCAAAGCTTACTTTGGATATTTACAATATGAAAATAATAACTCTCTCTCTCTCTCTAGTCTCTCTCTAGTCTCTCTCTCTAGTCTTTCTCTAGTGTCTCTCTCTAGTCTCTCTCGCTAGTGTCTCTCTCTAGTCTCTCTCTAGTCTCTCTCTCTAGTCTCTCTCTCTAGTCTCTCTCTAGTCTCTCTCTAGTCTCTCTCTAGTCTCTCTCTAGTCTCTCTCTCTAGTCTCTCTCTCTAGTCTCTCTCTAGTCTCTCTCTCTAGTCTTTCTCTAGTCTCTCTCTCTAGTCTCTCTCGCTAGTGTCTCTCTCTAGTCTCTCTCTAGTCTCTCTCTAGTCTCTCTCTCTAGTCTCTCTCGCTAGTGTCTCTCTCTAGTCTCTCTCTCTAGTCTCTCTCTAGTCTCACTCTCTGTGGCTGATCTGTAATAACAACTACTAATTTAGGGACTGATTCACAGATCAGACGGGTACACAGACTCTACCCAGACATTTACCTAAATCATTTGACGTCAGTGGGAGACTTAGGGAGAACTTGAGTTAATCTCAAGTCACGATATCATCCTTCGAAAAAGGTTGAAGGACTGTTGTGATGACATGTGGCTGTACCGAGAAAAAAAAAGGGGAGATTGGCTAAACAGCGATGTAGGTTTCGGAGTAACCGCGCCTTACTCATATTTCCCTCAACAGGATGCTGACCGGAACACATGTTGACAAAAAAAAATGGACTTAATCAAAATGGTGTCCGTGTCGTGAGGTTTGAAAAAAAACGGCCTTGTGAAGTCATGGTGGGCAGGCGGGCGGGAAGAAGGCCTGGACGACTCACAGCCACACATCGAGGAAGGTGGGAGGAAGGGTGAGAAGGGGAGGGGTGTCCTGCCTGGTGAGGCATACTCTAAGGAGACCCCTGTGTACATGCACACGACACACACACGACACACACACACACACACACACACACACACACACACACACACACACACACACACACACACACACCCTCAGTCAGTTGGCCTGTTGAGTGTGACGGTGGCGTGTTTAGTCATACATTAGTCTCAACGACAGTTAAGTGCTACCTGATGTTTAGTGGTGGTGGTGACTGGGCTGGTGTGTGTGTGTTTGTGTGTCGTGTATGTGTGTGTGTGTGTGTGTGTGTGTGTGTGTTTGTGTGTTGTGTGTGTGTGTGTGTTGTGTATGTGTGTGTGTGTGTGTGTGTGTGTTTGTGTGTGTGTCGTGTATGTGTGTTGTGTGTGTGTGTGTGTTGTGTGTGTGTGTGTGTGTGTTTGTGTGTGTGTCGTGTATGTGTGTGTGTGTGTGTGTGTGTGTTTGTGTGTCGTGTGTATTTGTGTGTGTGTGTGTGTGTGTGTGTGTGTGTCGTGTGTGTGTTGTGTATGTGTGTGTGTGTCGTGTGTGTGTGTGTGTGTCGTGTGTGTGTGTGTCGTGTATGTGTGTGTGTGTGTCGTGTATGTGTGTGTGTCGTGTATGTGTGTGTGTGTCGTGTATGTGTGTGTGTCGTGTATGTGTGTGTGTGTGTGTGTGTGTGTGTGTGTGTATGTGTGTGTGTGTGTCGTGTATGTATGTGTGTGTGTGTGTGTGTGTCGTGTATATGTGTGTGTGTGTGTGTGTGTGTGCGTGTGTGTGTGTGTCACTACACCATAAAGATACCAGCCACACCACTAACAGGATATGGTTTGCATTTCTTATTCTGAAAAATGTGCACAAACAGCAAAACAGTGGCTTTTAAATAAAACTCAGCTTCTGTTTGCTAAACTCTGGTTCCACCGCCCAGATTCATGGGAATCTTTGTTGTTCTGATTCCGTGTGTTCCAAACTCTGGCAGTGAAAATACCACTCCAGACTGGACCGTTAAAACCAGAACGTTAAAATACCACTCCAGACTGGACCGTTAAATCCAGAACGTTAAAATACCACTCCAGACTGGACCGTTAAAACCAGAACGTTAATATACCACTCCAGACTGGACCGTCAAAACCAGAACGTTAAAATACCACTCCAGACTGGTCCGTTAAAACCAGAACGTTAAAATACCACTCCAGACTGGACCATCAAAACCAGAACGTTAAAATACCACTCCAGACTGGTCCGTTAAAACCAGAACGTTAAAATATCACTCCAGACTGGACCGTTAAATCCAGAACGTTAAAATACCACTCCAGACTGGACCGTTAAATCCAGAACGTTAAAATACCACTCCAGACTGGACCGTCAAAACCAGAACGTTAAAATACCACTCCAGACTGGACCGTTAAATCCAGAACGTTAAAATACCACTCCAGACTGGACCGTTAAAACCAGAACGTTAAAATACCACTCCAGACTGGACCGTTAAATCCAGAACGTTAAAATACCACTCCAGACTGGACCGTCAAAAGCAGAACGTTAATATACCACTCCAGACTGGACCGTTAAATCCAGAACGTGAATGTGAGGGTGATAACAAAGCTAGATTGTGAAATGCAGAACAGGGACAGGAGAGGATGAATGTTAAAATTATAAATATTTTATTTACATTTTTTTATTGAACCTTTATTTAAACAGCGAGTCGCATTGAAATTAAAAAAATCTATTTTACAAGAGAGCCCTGTATACATTTCAATAAAAACAGAATATTAAAACTATTTAACTTCATAGAGGTCCTCAATCAGTAACTTTAACTGCCTGAGGGGCATCAGCACAGATTGTTCCAGAAATTAGGGGCCAAAAAAAAAATAAAACTCAGATTTTCCCAAATTTGTGGAGACTGAAGAGATCTCTGGTATTATCCATTCCTGTGAACGGGTTTGGTAATTTACGATTATTATCTGAATTAATCATGTTACATATAGAGGGATTTGACAAAAAAAAAGGGGATTAAATTGCTTTGTAAATAAATCAAAGAGAATGCAGCTGTCTTCTTACAGACAGAGAGGTCCATCCAACATTTTATACAGACTACAATGATGAGTTCTATAATTGTTCCCCTTGTGATAAAACGTATTGCGGAATGGTAGATTGCGTACAACAGTTTAAATATAAAAGGTTGCTGCATGTAAACAATATCATATCAAAATCCAATACAGGGAGAAATGTTGTTTGAACAATCTTTATCCCATTTTTAATAATACTAGGGCATGATTTATTTCTTATAAAAAAAAAAAAAACAATCTTGGATCTTAGCTTCTTAGTCAGTATATGAGTTACTGTCACGTTCTGAACTTAGTATGAGGTAATTTTTGATTGGTAGATTGGTCAGGGCGTGACATGGGGGTGTTTTTGTCTATGTATTTTGGAGTTTTCTGTTTTCTAGGTGGGTTGTCTAGATTGTCGTTCTATGTTGTATTTTCTATGTGTGACCCCCGATTACAGTGATCTCCTTTAGGTGACCCCCGATTACAGTGATCTCCTTTAGGTGACCCCCGATTACAGTGATCTCCTTTAGGTGACCCCCGATTACAGTGATCTCCTTTAGGTGACCCCCGATTACAGTGATCTCCTTTAGGTGACCCCCGATTACAGTGATCTCCTTTAGGTGACCCCCGATTACAGTGATCTCCTTTGTGTGACCCCCGATTACAGTGATCTCCTTTAGGTGACCCCCGATTACAGTGATCTCCTTTGGGTGACCCCCGATTACAGTGATCTCCTTTAGGTGACCCCCGATTACAGTTACGAAGGACAACTTGTCATCAATCCAGACACCCAGGTACTTATATTGAGAAACAAGCTCAATTTGGGCTCCATTTACAGGGCAAATATACAGGTCCTCAGGGTCAATATTTCATGACCTAGAGAACAGCATGAGTTTGGTTTTTACTTGTATTTAACACTAATTTAAGATCACCGTAAGGGATTTCTGAATTGAATCAAAGTCATACTGAAGTTCACGAATGGCCTGCTGCACCGAGGCGGCACAGGAATACAAAACTATGTCAAATAAAATAAAATCAAATGTATTTATACAGCCCTTCTTACATCAGCTGATGTCTCAAAGTGCTGTACAGAAACCCAGCCTAAAACCCCCAAACAGCAAGCAATGCAGGTGTAGAAGCACGGTGGCTAGGAAAAACTCCCTAGAAAGGCCAGAACCTAGGAAGAAACCTAGAGAGGAACCAGGCTATGAGGGGTGGCCAGTCCTCTACTGGCTGTACTGGGTAGAGAGGAACCAGGCTCTGAGGGGGTGGCCAGTCCTCTTCTGGCTGTCCCGGGTGGAGATTATAACAGAACATGGCCAAGATGTTCAAATGTTCGTAAATATGTCATCTGCATAGAGATGAATGTTACAAGTCTTAACAGTGTTTCCTCTGTCATTAATATACAACGTGAATAATAATGGACCGATAATCGAACCCTGAGGAAATTCTGATTTAACCCCATCTATTTAGATGGTTCTGATTGTTCTGTCGCTGAGATAATTCTGAAACCATAAAACAGGCTGTATATCCCAGGCCTTCTCTTGATCATTTCATCAGCAAAACAGAATGATCAACAGTTATCGAACGCCTTTGACAGATCAATAAACAAAGCAGCACAGATCTTCTTAGCATCCAAGGCATTGACAAGATCATTAACAACTAGCGTGGTTGCTATGGTAGCACTATGCCCAGGTCTAAAACCCTGATTGGTTTATATTAAGAATACAATTATCAGATAAAAAAAAAGGAAGAATCTTAGAAAAACAAGGTAGTCTTGAAATGGGGGGCGATAATTGACAAGATCATTTGTATCCCCACCCTTATGGAGCGGCAGCGTAAATACGGACTTCCATGCTTTTGGAATACTTCCTGATAACTATGTTAAATATAAAATGTGGTCTACTGATCCAGCGAATAAAGGGTGCTGCGCACTTTCAGCAGACCAGGCTCCAAATGCCCGTGGGGATTTTTAGTCATGTCTATATGTTAACAAAGCATCCAGGACTTCTTTATCAGTGAATTTCCCCAAAAAATGAAACTCCTGAAAAGTATTTTCAGTATCGTTTAATTAGATCGTCACCATCAACATCAAAACGACTCTTTTCGAGAACCGGCTTTGACCATTAGATTCCACCAGCAGAAAGATGACAAACCTCAGGGCGTCTCAAACGGCATCCTACGGGAACATTATGGGCCGTGTTGTTGTTATTAAGAACTACTGAATATGATAGGCAATAGGGGCCATTTTCACATGTATCGTCAGCCCAACTAAAACCTCAGACATTCACAGTGTGGCACTGTCAATCACTCTGATCCAGTCTCCGTCTAACCCTGTCTAGAGAGGCTGCGTTTGTGTGTGGTGTGTGTGTGTGTGTGTGTGTGTGGTAGGTGTGTGTGTGTGTGTGTGTGTGTGTGTGTGTGTGTGTGTGTGTGTGTGTGTGTGTGTGTGTGTGTGTGTGTGTGTGTGTGTGTGTGGTAGGTGTGTGTGTGTGTGTGTGGTAGGTGTGTGTGTGTGTGTGGTAGGTGTGTGTGTGTGTGTGTGGTAGGTGTGTGTGTGTGTGTGGAGGGGGTATTTAGTGCACCCTATGGCACCATATAATTAAGAGGGTGCCATTTGTGAGGCAGGATCATTACTTTAAGGTCCTTTAGGGCTCTGTTCAAAATGTGTGCACTATACAGTGAACAGGGAGTCATTTGGGAGAGAAAGGGTTATGGTTCGGTGGTGTCTGCCAGCGGCTGCTGGCGTCTTGTGAGGTGATCTGAGAAGCCCCTTTGGAAAGAACAGAGAGCTTGGCCTAGATTCAACTGGTCGTAACAATTTAACAGTTTCTGACAGACTGGATAAAAAAAAAAACATGCAAGTTTTATTAACATGTTAAAATATAGGTTTTGTTTCATCGTGCACAAATGTGCACAAAATATATTTCAGACACAAGACAAATATGGTATTTGATATTTCCCATCAACAGCAAGGTAGTGGTTGTAGTATCTCTCTAGATGCAAGTAAAACATCAACAGCAAGGTAGTGGTTATAGTGTCTCTCTAAATACTAGTAAAACATCAATAGCAAGGGTGTAGTATCTCTCTAAATGCTAGTAAAACATCAACAGCAAGGTAGTGGTTGAGGTTTACTAGAGGTGGACAGGATCTAATGTCCTATTTTCTTCCACTACACATCTCTCCATTACAAAGTGTTACAGATTCACCCTTACCCTGTCAGACTAACCCTATCCCTATCAGACTAACCCTATCCCTATCAGACTAACCCTATCCCTGTCAGACTAACCCTATCCCTATCAGACTAACCCTATCCCTATTAGACTAACCCTATCCCTATCAGACTAACCCTATCCCTATCAGACTAACCCTATCCCTATCAGACTAACCCTATCCCTATCAGACTAACCCTATCCCTATCAGACTAACCCTATCCCTATCAGACTAACCCTATCCCTGTCAGACTAACCCTATCCCTATCAGACTAACCCTATCCCTATCAGACTAACCCTATCCCTATCAGACTAACCCTATCCCTATCAGACTAACCCTATCAGACTAACCCTATCCCTATCAGACTAACCCTATCCCTGTCAGACTAACCCTATCCCTGTCAGACTAACCCTATCCCTATCAGACTAACCCTATCCCTATCAGACTACCCCTATCCCTATCAGACTAACCCTATCCCTATCAGACTAACCCTATCAGACTAACCCTATCCCTATCAGACTAACCCTATCCCTGTCAGACTAACCCTATCCCTGTCAGACTAACCCTATCCCTATCAGACTAACCCTATCCCTATCAGACTAACCCTATCCCTATCAGACTAACCCTATCCCTATCAGACTAACCCTATCCCTATCAGACTAACCCTATCCCTCTCAGACTAACCCTATCCCTCTCAGACTAACCCTATCCCTATCAGACTAACCCTATCCCTATCAGACTAACCCTATCCCTATCAGACTAACCCTATCCCTATCAGTCTAACCCTATCCCTATCAGACTAACCCTATCCCTCTCAGACTTACCATTTCCTCGCTGTCAGACTAAACCTTTCTCTGTCAGAATAACAATATCCTCCCTGTCAGACTAAACCTATCCTGTAGCTCTAACTCCAAAAAGTGTTGGTACACTGTAAAGTCCATGGAGAACAAGAGCACCTCCTCCCTGCTGCCCACTGCTCTGAGGCTAGGAAACACTGTCAGCACTGATAAATCCACAATAATCGAGAATTTCAATAAGTATTTACTCTACGACTGGCCATGCTTTCCTTCTGGCTACCGCCAACACATCCGCACCCCCCGCATCCACTTTTCCAAGCCTCCCCAGCTTCACCTATACCCAAATCCAGATAGCAGATGTTGTGAAAGAGCTGCGAAACCTGGACCCCTACAAATGAGCTGGGCTAGACAATCTGGACCTTGTCTTTCTAAAATTATCCGCCGCCATTGTTGCAACCCCTATTACCAGTCTGTTCAACCTCTCTTTCATATCATCCAAGATCGGAAAGCTGCCACGGTCATCCCCTTCTTAATTTTTTTACATTTTAGTCACTTAGCAGATGTTTTTATCCAGAGCGACTTACAGTAGTGAATGCACACATTTCATACATTTCTTTCTCCGTACTGGTCCCCCGTTGGAATCGAACCAACAACCCTGGCGTTGCAAACACCATGCTCCACCTACTGAGCCACACGGGACCTTCTTCAAAGGGGGTGACATTCTACTGTAGACCCAAACTGACCTATATCCATCCTGCCCTTGCCTTTCTAAAGTCTTTGAAAGCCAAGTTAATAAACAGATGACATACAATTTCGAAGGGAGGATTGGTTTAGTCTGACTGGGATAGGGTTAGTTTGACAGGGATAGGGTTAGTCTGACAGAACTGGAGGGAAAGGCAACCAAAGGAGGAATTGGCTTTGAGGGTGACCAGTGAAATATGCCTGCTGGAGCGTGTGCTACGGGTGGGTGCTGCTATGGTGACCAGTGAGCTGAGATAAGGGGGGGCTTTACCTAGCAAAGACTTATAGATGATCTGGAGCCAGCGGGTTTGGCGACGAATATGAAGTGAGGGCCAGCCAACGAGAGCATACAGGTTGCAGTGGTGGGTATGCTTATTTAAGATGGTGAGGAAGGCACTTTTAAAGAATAGACAGGCATCATCTACTGACGGGATGAGGTCAATGTCATTCCAGGATACCAGGGCCAGGTCGATTGGAAAGGCCTGCTCGCAGAAGTGTTTTAGGGAGAGTTTGACAGTGATGAGGGGTGGTCGTTTGGTCACAGACCCATTACGGATGCAGGCAATGAGGCAGTGATCGCTGAGATCTTGATTGAAAACAGCAGAGGTGTATTTGGAGGGCGAGTTAGTTAGGATGATATGAGGGTGCCCGTGTTTACGGATTTGGGGTTGTACCTGGTAGGTTCATTGATAATTTGTGTGAGATTGAGGGCATCTAGCTTAGATTGTAGGATGGCCGGGGTGTTAAGCATGTCACAGTTTAGGTCACCTAACAGCACGAGCTCTAAAGATAGATGGGGGGCAATCATTTCACATATGGTGTCCAGGGCACAGCTGGGGGCAGAAGGTGGTTTATAGCAAGCAGCAACGGTGAGACTTGTTTCTTGAATGGGGGATTTTTAAAAGTAGAAGCTGAAATTGTTTGGGCACAGACCTGGATAGTAAGACAGAACTCTGCAGACTAACTCCACCCCCTTTGGCAATTCTATCTTCTCGGAAAAATGTTATAGTTAGGGATGGAAATTTCAGGTGTTTTGGTGGTCTTCCTATGCCAGGATTCAGACACGGCTGGGACATCCGGGTTGGCAGAGTGTGCTAAAGCAGTTAATAAAACAAACTTAGGGAGGAGGCTTCTAATGTTAACATGCATGAAACCAAGGCTATTACGGTTACAGAAGTCATCAAAAGAGAACGCCTGGGGAGTAGGAGTGGAGCCAGGCACTGCAGGGCCTGGATTCACCTCTACATCCCCAGAGGAACAGAGGAGGAGTAGGATAAGGGTACGGCTAAAAGCTATATGAACTGTTTTTCTAGTACGTTTGGAACAGAGAGTAAAAGGAGCAGGTTTCTGGGCACGGTAGAATAGATTCAAGGCATAATGTACAGACAACGGTATGGTAGGATGTGAATACATTTGAGGTAAACCTAGGCATTGAGTGACGATGAGAGAGATATTGTCTCTAGAAACATCATTTAAACCAGGTGAGGTCACCGCATGTGTGGGAGGTGGAACTAAAAGGTTAGCTAAGGCATATTGAGCAGGGCTGGAGGCTCTACGGTGAAATAAGACAATAATCACTAACCAAAATAACAATGGACAAGGCATATTGACATTAAGGAGAGGCATGCATAGCCGAATGATCATAGGGGTCCAGTGAGTAGCTAGGCAGGCTGGAGACATGGCGATTCAGACAGCTAGTGGGCCGGGGCTAGCAAGCTAGCAAAGGGTCCTTAGAGGGACGTAACGACGGAATAAGTCTTTTGCACCCCCCTCGTGCAGTTACGTCGGCAGACCAGTTGTGATGGATCAGCAGGGCTCCGTGCATTAAAAGGGGTCCAGGCCAATTGGCAAAATAGGTATTGTAGCCCAAGGAGTGGCTGATGGACCTCTTCAGCTAGCCGGGAGATGGGCCTAGCATAGGTTAGCTCCAGGCTAATTGGTGCTTGCTTCGGGACAGAGACGTTAGCTAGGAGGTAGCCACTCGGATAGCAGCTAGCTAGCTGCGATGATCCAGATGAAAAGGTTCAGAGGTTGTGGAAGGAATCCAGAGATATAGAGAAAAATAAGTCCAATATGGTCTGGTTTGAGTCACGCTGTGCAGACTGGCAAGAGTTTTCCGGGCTAAAGGTTAGGTGATGGCTGCTAGCTGACGATTAGCTAGTAGCGAGTTAGCTGGCTAGCTTCTGTTGGGGGTTCCAGGTTCTAAAGTAAAGAAGAAAGTAGATCCATAAAACATTGGGTGAGGCGAATTGCAAGAGAGTATGTTAAAGTTGAGGTTAATAATAAAATATTGTAACATTTTAGTCATTTAGCAGACGCTCTTATCCAGAGCGACTTACAGTAGTGAATGCATACGTTTCCCAAAACATTTCTTTCGTACTGGTCCCCCATGGGAATTGAACCCACAACCCTGGCGTTGCAAACTCCATTCTCTACCAACTGAGCCACACAGGACCTTAAAAAAACATATGCAAAGAAAATAGATATAAAATGATATATACACGGGACACGACGAAGACAAAGACGTCTGATTGCTACACCATCTTGGATTTAGCCCATCCAACTACCTACCTCATTTCCATATTGTTTTTATTTACTTTTTTTGCTCTTTTGCACACCAGTATTTCTACTTGCACATCATCATCTGCACATCTATCACTCCAGTGTGTGTGTTAATTTGCTAAATTGCAATTACTTCCCAACTATTGGCCTATTTATTGCCTTACCTCCTTACTCCATTTACACACACTGTATATAGATTTTTCGACTGTGTTATTGACTGTACTTTTGTTTATTCCATGTGTAACACTTTGTTCTATGTGTCGCACTGCTTTGCTTTATCTTGGCCAGGTCGGAGTTGTAAATTAGTACTTGTTCTCAACTGGCCTACCTGGTTAAATAAAGGTAAAATAAGTAATTTTAAAAAAAGAGATACAGTCCCTAGTCCTTCCTATAGAGATACAGCCCCTAGTCCTCTATATAGAGATACAGCCCCTAGTCCTTCCTATAGAGATACAGCCCCTAGTCCTCTATATAGAGATACAGCCCCTAGTCCTCTATATAGAGATACAGCCCCTAGTCCTCTATATAGAGATACAGCCCCTAGTCCTCTATATAGAGATACAGCCCCTAGTCCTTCCTATAGAGATACAGCCCCTAGTCCTCTATATAGAGATACAGCCCCTAGTCCTCTATATAGAGATACAGCCCCTAGTCCTCTATATAGAGATACAGCCCCTAGTCCTTCCTATAGAGATAAAGCCCCTAGTCCTCTATATAGAGATACAGCCCCTAGTCCTTCCTATAGAGATACAGCCCCTAGTCCTCTATATAGAGATACAGCCCCTAGTCCTTCCTATAGAGATACAGTCCCTAGTCCTTCCTATATAGAGATACAGTCCCTAGTCCTCTATATAGAGATACAGCCCCTAGTCCTCTATATAGAGATAGAGCCCCTAGTCCTTCCAATAGAGATACAGACCCCTAGTCCTCTATATAGAGATACAGCCCCTAGTCCTTCCTGTAGAGATACAGCCCCTAGTCCTCTATATAGAGATACAGCCCCTAGTCATCTATATAGAGATACAGCCCCTAGTCCTCTATATAGAGATACAGCCCCTAGTCCTCTATATAGAGATAGAGCCCCTAGTCCTTCCAATAGAGATACAGACCCCTAGTCCTCTATATAGAGATACAGCCCCTAGTCCTTCCTGTAGAGATACAGCCCCTAGTCCTCTATATAGAGATACAGCCCCTAGTCATCTATATAGAGATACAGCCCCTAGTCCTCTATATAGAGATACAGCCCCTAGTCCTCTATATAGAGATACAGCCCCTAGTCCTCTATATAGAGATATAGCCCCTAGTCCTTCCTATAGAGATACAGCCCCTAGACCTTCCTATATAGAGATACAGCCCCTAGACCTCTATATAGAGATACAGCCTCTAGTCCTCTATATAGAGATACAGCCCCTAGTCCTCTATATAGAGATACAGCCCCTAGTCCTCTATATAGAGATACAGCCCCTAGTCCTTCCTATATAGAGATACAGCCCCTAGTCCTTCCTATATAGAGATACAGCCCCTAGTCCTCTATATAGAGATACAGCCCCTAGTCCTCTATATAGAGATACAGCCCCTAGTCCTCTATATAGAGATACAGCCCCTAGTCCTCTATATAGAGATACAGCCCCTAGTCCTTCATATAGAGATACAGCCCCTAGTCCTCTATATAGAGATACAGCCCCTAGTCCTTCCAATAGAGATACAGCCCCTAGTCCTCTATATAGAGATACAGCCCCTAGTCCTCTATATAGATATACAGCCCCTAGTCCTCTATATAGAGATACAGCCCCTAGTCCTCTATATAGCGATACAGCCCCTAGTCCTCTTTATAGAGATACAGCCCCTAGTCCTCTATATAGAGATACAGCCCCTAGTCCTTCATATATAGATACAGCCCCTAGTCCTATATAGAGAGATACAGCCCCTAGTCCTCTATATAGAGATACAGCCCCTAGTCCTCTATATAGAGATACAGCCCCTAGTCCTCTATATAGAGATACAGCCCCTAGTCCTTCATATAGAGATACAGCCCATAGTCCTTCCTATAGAGATACAGCCCCTAGTCCTCTATATAGAGATACAGCCCCTAGTCCTCTATATAGAGATACAGCCCCTAGTCCTTCATATAGAGATACAGCCCCTAGTCCTTCCTATAGAGATACAGCCCCTAGTCCTTCCTATAGAGATACAGCCCCTAGTCCTCTATATAGAGATACAGCCCCTAGTCCTCTATATAGAGATACAGCCCCTAGTCCTTCCTATAGAGGTACAGCTCCTAGTCCTCTATATAGAGATACAGCCCCTAGTCCTTCATATAGAGATACAGCCCCTAGTCCTTCCTATAGAGATACAGCCCCTAGTCCTCTATATAGAGATACAGCCCCTAGTCCTCTATATAGAGATACAGCCCCTAGTCCTTCCTATAGAGATACAGCCCCTAGTCCTCTATATAGAGATATAGCCCCTAGTCCTTCCTATAGAGATACAGCCCCTAGTCCTTCCTATAGAGATACAGCCCCTAGTCCTCTATATAGAGATACAGCCCCTAGTCCTCTATATAGAGACACAGCCCCTAGTCCTTCCTATAGAGATACAGCCCCTAGTCCTCTATATAGAGATACAGCCCCTAGTCCTCTATATAGAGATACAGCCCCTAGTCCTTCATATAGAGATACAGCCCCTAGTCCTCTATATAGAGATACAGCCCCTAGTCCTTCCTATAGAGATACAGCCCCTAGACCTCTATATAGAGATACAGCCCCTAGTCCTTCCTATAGAGATACAGCCCCTAGTCCTCTATATAGAAATACAGCCCCTAGTCCTCTATATAGAGATACAGCCCCTAGTCCTTCCTATAGAGATACAGCACCTAGTCCTCTATATAGAGATACAGCCCCTAGTCCTTCATATAGAGATACAGCCCCTAGTCCTCTATATAGAGATACAGCCCCTAGTCCTCTATATAGAGATACAGCCCCTAGTCCTTCCTATAGAGATACAGCCCCTAGTCCTCTATATAGAGATACAGCCCCTAGTCCTCTATATAGAGATACAGCCCCCTAGTCCTTCCTATAGAGATACAGCCCCTAGTCCTCTATATAGAGATACAGCCCCTAGTCCTCTATATAGAGATACAGCCCCTAGTCCTTCCTATAGAGATACAGCCCCTAGTCCTCTATATAGAGATACAGCCCCTAGTCCTCTATATAGAGATACAGCCCCTAGACCTTCCTATAGAGATACAGCCCCTAGTCCTCTATATAGAGATACAGCCCCTAGTCCTCTATATAGAGATACAGCCCCTAGTCCTTCCTATGGAGATACAGCCCCTAGTCCTCTATATAGAGATACAGCCCCTAGTCCTCTATATAGAGATACAGCCCCTAGTCCTCCCTATAGAGATACAGCCCCTAGTCCTCTATATAGAGATACAGCCCCTAGTCCTTCCTATAGAGATACAGCCCCTAGTCCTTCCTATAGAGATACAGCCCCTAGTCCTTCCTATAGAGATACAGCCCCTAGTCCTCTATATAGAGATACAGCCCCTAGTCCTTCCTATAGAGATACAGCCCCTAGTCCTCTATATAGAGATATAGCCCCTAGTCCTTCCTATAGAGATACAGCCCCTAGTCCTTCCTATAGAGATACAGCCCCTAGACCTCTATATAGAGATATAGCCCCTAGTCCTTCCTATAGAGATACAGCCCCTAGTCCTTCCTATAGAGATACAGCCCCTAGTCCTCTATATAGAGATACAGCCCCTAGTCCTCTATATAGAGATACAGCCCCTAGTCCTTCCTATAGAGATACAGCCCCTAGTCCTCTTTATAGAGATACAGCCCCTAGTCCTTCCTATAGAGACACAGCCCCTAGTCCTCTATATAGAGATACAGCCCCTAGTCCTTCCTATAGAGATACAGCCCCTAGTCCTCTATATAGAGATACAGCCCCTAGTCCTCTATATAGAGATACAGCCCCTAGTCCTCTATATAGAGATACAGCCCCTAGTCCTTCCTATAGAGATACAGCCCCTAGTCCTTCCTATAGAGATACAGCCCCTAGTCCTCTATATAGAGATACAGCCCCTAGTCCTTCCTATAGAGATACAGCCCCTAGTCCTTCCTATAGAGATACAGCCCCTAGTCCTCTATATAGAGATACAGCCCCTAGTCCTCTATATAGAGATACAGCCCCTAGTCCTTCCTATAGAGATACAGCCCCTAGTCCTCTATATAGAGATACAGCCCCTAGTCCTCTATATAGAGATACAGCCCCTAGTCCTTCCTATAGAGATACAGCCCCTAGTCCTCTATATAGAGATACAGCCCCTAGTCCTCTATATAGAGATACAGCCCCTAGTCCTCTATATAGAGATACAGCCCCTAGTCCTTCCTATAGAGATACAGCCCCTAGTCCTTTCTATAGAGATACAGCCCCTAGTCCTCTATATAGAGACACAGCCCCTAGTCCTCTATATAGAGATACAGCCCCTAGTCCTCTATATAGAGATACAGCCCCTAGTCCTTCATATAGAGATACAGCCCCTAGTCCTCTATATAGAGATACAGCCCCTAGTCCTCTATATAGAGACACAGCCCCTAGTCCTCTATATAGAGATACAGCCCCTAGTCCTCTATATAGAGATACAGCCCCTAGTCCTCTATATAGAGATATAGCCCCTAGTCCTTCCTATAGAGATACAGCCCCTAGTCCTCTATATAGACATACAGCCCCTAGTCCTTCCTGTAGAGATACAGCCCCTAGTCCTCTATATAGAGATACAGCCCCTAGTCCTTCCTATATAGAGATACAGCCCCTAGTCCTCTATATAGAGATACAGCCCCTAGTCCTCTATATAGATACAGCCCCTAGTCCTCTATATAGAGATACAGCCCCTAGTCCTCTATATAGAGATACAGCCCCTAGTCCTTCATATATAGATACAGCCCCTAGTCCTTCCTATAGAGATACAGCCCCTAGTCCTCTATATAGAGATACAGCCCCTAGTCCTCTATATAGAGATACAGCCCCTAGTCCTTCCTATAGAGATACAGCCCCTAGTCCTCTATATAGAGATACAGCCCCTAGTCCTCTATATAGAGATACAGCCTCTAGTCCTCTATATAGAGATACAGCCCCTAGACCTCTATATAGAGATACAGCCTCTAGTCCTCTATATAGAGATACAGCCTCTAGTCCTCTATATAGAGATACAGCCCCTAGACCTCTATATAGAGATACAGCCTCTAGTCCTCTATATAGAGATACAGCCCCAAGTCCACTATATAGAGATACAGCCCCTAGTCCTTCCTATAGAGATACAGCCCCTAGTCCTCTATATAGAGATACAGCCCCTAGTCCTCTATATAGAGATACAGCCCCAAGTCCTCTATATAGAGATACAGCCCCTAGTCCTTCCTATAGAGATACAGCCCCTAGTCCTCTATATAGAGATACAGCCCCTAGTCCTCTATATAGAGCTACAGCCCCTAGTCCTCTATATAGAGCTACAGCCCCTAGTCCTCTATATAGAGATACAGCCCCTAGTCCTCTATATAGAGATACAGCCCCTAGTCCTCTATATAGAGATACAGCCCCTAGTCCTCTATATAGAGATACAGCCCCTAGTCCTCTATATAGAGATACAGCCCCTAGTCCTTCATATATAGATACAGCCCCTAGTCATATATAGAGAGATACAGCCCCTAGTCCTCTATATAGAGATACAGCCCCTAGACCTCTATATAGAGATACAGCCCCTAGTCCTCTATATAGAGATACAGCCCCTAGTCCTTCCTATAGAGATACAGCCCCTAGTCCTTCCTATAGAGATACAGCCCCTAGTCCTCTATATAGAGATACAGCCTCTAGTCCTCTATATAGAGATACAGCCCCTAGTCCTCTATATAGAGATACAGCCCCTAGTCCTTCCTATAGAGATACAGCCCCTAGTCCTTCCTATAGAGATACAGCCCCTAGTCCTTCCTATAGAGATACAGCCCCTAGTCCTCTATATAGAGACACAGCCCCTAGTCCTTTATATAGAGATACAGTCCCTAGTCCTTCCTATATAGAGATACAGCCCCTAGTCCTTCCTATATAGAGATACAGCCCCTAGTCCTCTATATAGAGATACAGCCCCTAGTCCTCTATATAGAGATACAGCCCCTAGTCCTCTATATAGAGATACAGCCCCTAGTCCTTCCTATAGAGATACAGCCCCTAGTCCTTCCTATAGAGACACAGCCCCTAGTCCTCTATATAGAGATACAGCTCCTAGTCCTCTATATAGAGATACAGCCCCTAGTCCTCTATATAGAGATACAGCCCCTAGTCCTTCATATAGAGATACAGCCTCTAGTCCTCTATATAGAGATACAGCCCCTAGTCCTCTATATAGAGATACAGCCCCTAGTCCTCTATATAGAGATACAGCCCCTAGTCCACTATATAGAGATACAGCCCCTACTCCTTCCTATAGAGATACAGCCCCTAGTCCTCTATATAGAGATACAGCCCCTAGTCCTCTATATAGAGATACAGCCCCTAGTCCACTATATAGAGATACAGCCCCTAGTCCTTCCTATAGAGATACAGCCCATAGTCCTCTATATAGAGATACAGCCCCTAGTCCTCTATATAGAGATACAGCCCCAAGTCCTCTATATAGAGATACAGCCCCTAGTCCTCTATATAGAGATACAGCCTCTAGTCTTCTATATAGAGACACAGCCCCTAGTCCTTCCTATAGAGATACAGCCCCTAGTCCTCTATATAGAGATACAGCCCCTAGTCCTTCCTATAGAGATACAGCCCCTAGTCCTCTATATAGAGATACAGCCCCTAGTCCTCTATATAGAGATACAGCCCCTAGTCCTTCCTATAGAGATACAGCCCCTAGGCCTCTATATAGAGATACAGCCCCTAGGCCTCTATATAGAGATACAGCCCCTAGTCCTCTATATAGAGATACAGCCCCTAGTCCTCTATATAGAGATACAGCCCCTAGTCCTCTTTATAGAGATACAGCCCCTAGTCCTCTATATAGAGATACAGCCCCTAGTCCTTCATATATAGATACAGCCCCTAGTCATATATAGAGAGATACAGCCCCTAGTCCTCTATATAGAGATACAGCCCCTAGTCCTCTATATAGAGATACAGCCCCTAGTCCTTCCTATAGAGATACAGCCCCTAGTCCTTCCTATAGAGATACAGCCCCTAGTCCTCTATATAGAGATACAGCCTCTAGTCCTCTATATAGAGATACAGCCCCTAGTCCTCTATATAGAGATACAGCCCCTAGTCCTTCCTATAGAGACACAGCCCCTAGTCCTTCCTATAGAGATACAGCCCCTAGTCCTTCCTATAGAGATACAGCCCCTAGTCCTCTATATAGAGATGCAGCCTCTAGTCCTCTATATAGAGATACAGCCCCTAGTCCTCTATATAGAGATACAGCCCCTAGTCCTCTATATAGAGATACAGCCCCTAGTCCTTCCTATAGAGATACAGCCCCTAGTCCTTCCTATAGAGATACAGCCCCTAGTCCTCTATATAGAGATACAGCCTCTAGTCCTCTATATAGAGATACAGCCCCTAGTCCTCTATATAGAGATACAGCCCCTAGTCCTTCCTATAGAGACACAGCCCCTAGTCCTTCCTATAGAGATTCAGCCCCTAGTCCTTCCTATAGAGATACAGCCCCTAGTCCTCTATATAGAGATACAGCCCCTAGTCCTCTATATAGAGATACAGCCCCTAGTCCTTCCTATAGAGACACAGCCCCTAGTCCTCTATATAGAGACACAGCCCCTAGTCCTCTATATAGAGATACAGTCCCTAGTCCTTCCTATATAGAGATACAGCCCCTAGTCCTCTATATAGAGACACAGCCCCTAGTCCTCTATATAGAGATACAGCCCCTAGTCCTCTATATAGAGATACAGCCCCTAGTCCTCTATATAGAGATACAGCCCCTAGTCCTCTATATAGAGATACAGCCCCTAGTCCTCTATATAGAGATACAGCCCCTAGTCCTCTATATAGAGATACAGCCCCTAGTCCTTCCTATAGAGATACAGCCCCTAGTCCTTCCTATAGAGACACAGCCCCTAGTCCTCTATATAGAGATACAGCCCCTAGTCCTCTATATAGAGATACAGCCCCTAGTCCTCTATATAGAGATACAGCCCCTAGTCCTTCATATAGAGATACAGCCCCTAGTCCTCTATATAGAGATACAGCCCCTAGTCCTCTATATAGAGATACAGCCCCTAGTCCTCTATATAGATTTACAGCCCCTAGTCCACTATATAGAGATACAGCCCCTAGTCCTTCATATAGAGATACAGCCCCTAGTCCTCTATATAGATACAGCCCTTAGTCCTCTATATAGAGATACAGCCCCTAGTCCACTATATAGAGATACAGCCCCTAGTCCTTCCTATAGAGATACAGCCCCTAGTCCTCTATATAGAGATACATCCCCTAGTCCTCTATATAGAGATACAGCCCCAAGTCCTCTATATAGAGATACAGCCCCTAGTTCTCTATATAGAGATACAGCCTCTAGTCCTCTATATAGAGACACAGCCCCTAGTCCTTCCTATAGAGATACAGCCCCTAGTCCTCTATATAGAGATACAGCCCCTAGTCCTTCCTATAGAGATACAGCCCCTAGTCCTCTATAGAGATACAGCCCCTAGTCCTCTATATAGAGATACAGCCCCTAGTCCTTCCTATATAGAGATACAGCCCCTACTCCTCTATATAGAGATACAGCCCCTAGTCCTTCCTATAGAGATACAGCCCCTAGTCCTTCCTATAGAGATACAGCTCCTAGTCCTTCCTATAGAGATACAGCCCCTAGTCCTCTATATAGAGATACAGCCCCTAGTCCTTCCTATAGAGATACAGCCCCTAGTCCTCTATATAGAGATACAGCCCCTAGTCCTTCCTATAGAGATACAGCCCCTAGTCCTCTATATAGAGATACAGCCCCTAGTCCTTCCTATAGATATACAGCCCCTAGTCCTTCCTGTAGAGATACAGCCCCTAGTCCTCTATATAGAGATACAGCCCCTAGTCCTCTATATAGAGATACAGCCCCTAGTCCTTCCTATAGAGATACAGCCCCTAGTCCTCTATATAGAGATACAGCCCCTAGTCCTCTATATAGAGATACAGCCCCTAGTCCTCTATATAGAGATACAGCCCCTAGTCCTTCCTATAGAGATACAGCCCCTAGTCCTCTATATAGAGATACAGCCCCTAGTCCTTCCTATAGAGATACAGCCCCTAGTCCTCTATATAGAGATACAGCCCCTATTCCTTCCTATAGAGATACAGCCCCTAGTCCTTCCTGTAGAGATACAGCCCCTAGTCCTCTATATAGAGATACAGCCCCTAGTCCTCTATATAGAGACACAGCCCCTAGTCCTCTATATAGAGATACAGCCCCTAGTCCTTCCTATAGAGATACAGCCCCTAGTCCTTCCTATAGAGATACAGCCCCTAGTCCTTCCTATAGAGATATAGCCCCTAGTCCTCTATATAGAGATACAGCCCCTAGTCCTCTATATAGAGATACAGCCCCTATTCCTTCCTATAGAGATACAGCCCCTAGTCCTTCCTGTAGAGATACAGCCCCTAGTCCTCTATATAGAGATACAGCCCCTAGTCCTCTATATAGAGACACAGCCCCTAGTCCTCTATATAGAGATACAGCCCCTAGTCCTTCCTATAGAGATACAGCCCCTAGTCCTTCCTATAGAGATACAGCCCCTAGTCCTTCCTATAGAGATATAGCCCCTAGTCCTCTATATAGAGATACAGCCCCTAGTCCTCTATATAGAGATACAGCCCCTAGTCCTTCCTATAGAGATACAGCCCCTAGTCCTATAGAGAGATACAGCCCCTAGTCCTCTATATAGAGATACAGCCCCTAGTCCTTCCTGTAGAGATACAGCCCCTAGTCCTTCCTATAGAGATACAGCCCCTAGACCTCTATATAGAGATACAGCCCCTAGTCCTCTATATAGAGATACAGCCCCTAGTCCTTCCTATAGAGATACAGCCCATAGTCCTTCCTATAGAGATACAGCCCCTAGTCCTCTATATAGAGATACAGCCCATAGTCCTTCCTATAGAGATACAGCCCCTAGTCCTTCCTATAGAGATACAGCCCCTAGTCCTATAGAGAGATACAGCCCCTAGTCCTCTATATAGAGATACAGCCCCTAGTCCTTCCTGTAGAGATACAGCCCCTAGTCCTTCCTATAGAGATACAGCCCCTAGACCTCTATATAGAGATACAGCCCCTAGTCCTCTATATAGAGATACAGCCCCTAGTCCTTCCTATAGAGATACAGCCCATAGTCCTTCCTATAGAGATACAGCCCCTAGTCCTCTATATAGAGATACAGCCCATAGTCCTTCCTATAGAGATACTGCCCCTAGTCCTCTATATAGAGACACAGCCCCTAGTCCTCTATATAGAGATACAGCCCCTAGTCCTCTATATAGAGATACAGCCCCTAGTCCTCTATATAGAGATACAGCCCCTAGTCCTCTATATAGAGATACAGCCCCTAGTCCTCTATATAGAGATACAGCCCCTAGTCCTCTATATAGATATACAGCCCCTAGTCCTCTATATAGAGATACAGCCCCTAGTCCTCTATATAGAGATACAGCCCCTGTCCTAGTCCTTCCTAAGAAGATACAGCCCCTATCCTTATATAGAGATACAGCCCCTAGTCCTCTATATAGAGACACAGCCCTAGTCCTTCCTATAGAGATACAGCCCCTAGTCCTCTATATAGAGATACAGCCCCTAATGTCCTCTATATAGAGATCACCCCTAGTCCCTAATAGAGATACAGCCCCAAGTCCTTCCTTAGAGACACAGCCCCTAGTCCTCTATTATAGAGACACAGCCCCTAGTTCTCTATATAGAGATGACGTCCCTAGTCTTCCTATATAGAGATACAGCCCCTAGTCCTCTATATAGAGACACAGCCCCTAGTCCTCTATATAGAGATACAGCCCTAGTCCTCTATATAGAGATTACAGCCCCTAGTCATCTATATAGAGATACAGCCCCTAGTCCTCTATATAGAGATACAGCCCCTAGTCCTCTATATAGAGATTCAGCCCCTAGTCCTCTATATAGAGATACAGCCCCCTAGTCCTTCCTATAGAGATACAGCCCCTAGTCCTTCCTATAGAGACACAGCCCCTAGTCCTCTATATAGAGATACAGCCCCTAGTCCTCTATATAGAGATACAGCCCCTAGTCCTCTATATAGAGATACAGCCCCTAGTCCTTCCTATAGAGATACAGCCCCTAGTCCTATAGAGAGATACAGCCCCTAGTCCTCTATATAGAGATACAGCCCCTAGTCCTTCCTGTAGAGATACAGCCCCTAGTCCTTCCTATAGAGATACAGCCCCTAGACCTCTATATAGAGATACAGCCCCTAGTCCTCTATATAGAGATACAGCCCCTAGTCCTTCCTATAGAGATACAGCCCATAGTCCTTCCTATAGAGATACAGCCCCTAGTCCTCTATATAGAGATACAGCCCATAGTCCTTCCTATAGAGATACAGCCCCTAGTCCTCTATATAGAGACACAGCCCCTAGTCCTCTATATAGAGATACAGCCCCTAGTCCTCTATATAGAGATACAGCCCCTAGTCCTCTATATAGAGATACAGCCCCCTAGTCCTCTATATAGAGATACAGCCCCTAGTCCTCTATATAGAGATACAGCCCCTAGTCCTCTATATAGATATACAGCCCCTAGTCCTCTATATAGAGATACAGCCCCTAGTCCTCTATATAGAGATACAGCCCCTAGTCCTTCCTATAGAGATACAGCCCCTAGTCCTTCCTATAGAGATACAGCCCCTAGTCCTCTATATAGAGATACAGCCCCTAGTCCTCTATATAGAGACACAGCCCCTAGTCCTTCCTATAGAGATACAGCCCCTAGTCCTCTATATAGAGATACAGCCCCTAGTCCTCTATATAGAGATACAGCCCCTAGTCCTCTATATAGAGATACAGCCCCTAGTCCTCTATATAGAGATACAGCCCCAAGTCCTTCCTATAGAGACACAGCCCTAGTCCTCTATATAGAGACACAGCCCCTAGTTCTCTATATAGAGATACAGTCCCTAGTCCTTCCTATATAGAGATACAGCCCCTAGTCCTCTATATAGAGACACAGCCCCTAGTCCTCTATATAGAGATACAGCCCCTAGTCCTCTATATAGAGATACAGCCCCTAGTCCTCTATATAGAGATACAGCCCCTAGTCCTCTATATAGAGATACAGCCCCTAGTCCTCTATATAGAGATACAGCCCCTAGTCCTCTATATAGAGATACAGCACCTAGTCCTTCCTATAGAGATACAGCCCCTAGTCCTCTATATAGAGATACAGCCCCTAGTCCTCTATATAGAGATACAGCCCCTAGTCCTCTATATAGAGATACAGCACCTAGTCCTTCCTATAGAGATACAGCCCCTAGTCCTTCCTATAGAGACACAGCCCCTAGTCCTCTATATAGAGATACAGCCCCTAGTCCTCTATATAGAGATACAGCCCCTAGTCCTCTATATAGAGATACAGCCCATAGTCCTTCCTATAGAGATACAGCCCCTAGTCCTTCCTATAGAGATACAGCCCCTAGTCCTATAGAGAGATACAGCCCCTAGTCCTCTATATAGAGATACAGCCCCTAGTCCTTCCTGTAGAGATACAGCCCCTAGTCCTTCCTATAGAGATACAGCCCCTAGACCTCTATATAGAGATACAGCCCCTAGTCCTCTATATAGAGATACAGCCCCTAGTCCTTCCTATAGAGATACAGCCCATAGTCCTTCCTATAGAGATACAGCCCCTAGTCCTCTATATAGAGATACAGCCCATAGTCCTTCCTATAGAGATACTGCCCCTAGTCCTCTATATAGAGACACAGCCCCTAGTCCTCTATATAGAGATACAGCCCCTAGTCCTCTATATAGAGATACAGCCCCTAGTCCTCTATATAGAGATACAGCCCCTAGTCCTCTATATAGAGATACAGCCCCTAGTCCTCTATATAGAGATACAGCCCCTAGTCCTCTATATAGATATACAGCCCCTAGTCCTCTATATAGAGATACAGCCCCTAGTCCTCTATATAGAGATACAGCCCCTAGTCCTTCCTATAGAGATACAGCCCCTAGTCCTTCCTATAGAGATACAGCCCCTAGTCCTCTATATAGAGATACAGCCCCTAGTCCTCTATATAGAGACACAGCCCCTAGTCCTTCCTATAGAGATACAGCCCCTAGTCCTCTATATAGAGATACAGCCCCTAGTCCTCTATATAGAGATACAGCCCCTAGTCCTCTATATAGAGATACAGCCCCAAGTCCTTCCTATAGAGACACAGCCCCTAGTCCTCTATATAGAGACACAGCCCCTAGTTCTCTATATAGAGATACAGTCCCTAGTCCTTCCTATATAGAGATACAGCCCCTAGTCCTCTATATAGAGACACAGCCCCTAGTCCTCTATATAGAGATACAGCCCCTAGTCCTCTATATAGAGATACAGCCCCTAGTCCTCTATATAGAGATACAGCCCCTAGTCCTCTATATAGAGATACAGCCCCTAGTCCTCTATATAGAGATTCAGCCCCTAGTCCTCTATATAGAGATACAGCCCCTAGTCCTTCCTATAGAGATACAGCCCCTAGTCCTTCCTATAGAGACACAGCCCCTAGTCCTCTATATAGAGATACAGCCCCTAGTCCTCTATATAGAGATACAGCCCCTAGTCCTCTATATAGAGATACAGCCCCTAGTCCTTCCTATAGAGATACAGCCCCTAGTCCTATAGAGAGATACAGCCCCTAGTCCTCTATATAGAGATACAGCCCCTAGTCCTTCCTGTAGAGATACAGCCCCTAGTCCTTCCTATAGAGATACAGCCCCTAGACCTCTATATAGAGATACAGCCCCTAGTCCTCTATATAGAGATACAGCCCCTAGTCCTTCCTATAGAGATACAGCCCATAGTCCTTCCTATAGAGATACAGCCCCTAGTCCTCTATATAGAGATACAGCCCATAGTCCTTCCTATAGAGATACAGCCCTAGTCCTCTACCTAACAGCCTAGTCCTCTATATAGAGATACAGCCCCTAGTCCTCTATATAGAGATACAGCCCCTAGTCCTCTATATAGAGATACAGCCCCTAGTCCTCTATATAGAAGATACAGCCCCTAGTCCTCTATATAGAGATACAGCCCCTAGTCCTCTATATAGATATACAGCCCCTAGTCCTCTATATAGAGATACAGCCCCTAGTCCTCTATATAGAGATACAGCCCCTAGTCCTCCTATAGAGATACAGCCCCTAGTCCTTCCTATAGAGATACAGCCCCTAGTCCTTCCTATAGAGATACAGCCCCTAGTCCTCCTATAGAGACTACAGCCCCTAGTCCTTCTATAGAGATACAGCCCCTAGTCCTTCTATATAGAGATACAGCCCCTAGTCCTCTATTAGAGATACAGCCCCTAGTCCTCTATATAGAGATACAGCCCCTATCCTCTATATAGAGATACAGCCCCTAGTCCTCCTATAGAGATACAGCCCCTAGTCCTCTTATATAGAGACACAGCCCCTAGGTTCTCTATATAGAGATCACAGTCCCCTAGTCCTCCTATATAGAGATACAGCCCCTAGTCCTCTATATAGAGACACAGCCCCTAGTCCTCTATATAGAGATACAGCCCCTAGTCCTCTATATAGAGATACAGCCCCTAGTCCTCTATATAGAGATACAGCCCCTAGTCCTCTATATAGAGATACAGCCCCTAGTCCTCTATATAGAGATACAGCCCCTAGTCCTCTATATAGAGATACAGCACCTAGTCCTTCCTATAGAGATACAGCCCCTAGTCCTTCCTATAGAGACACAGCCCCTAGTCCTCTATATAGAGATACAGCCCCTAGTCCTCTATATAGAGATACAGCCCCTAGTCCTCTATATAGAGATACAGCCCCTAGTCCTTCATATAGAGATACAGCCCCTAGTCCTCTATATAGAGATACAGCCCCTAGTCCTTCCTATAGATATACAGCCCCTAGTCCTTCCTGTAGAGATACAGCCCCTAGTCCTCTATATAGAGATACAGCCCCTAGTCCTCTATATAGAGATACAGCCCCTAGTCCTTCCTATAGAGATACAGCCCCTAGTCCTTCCTATAGAGATACAGCCCCTAGTCCTCTATATAGAGATACAGCCCCTAGTCCTCTATATAGAGATACAGCCCCTAGTCCTTCCTATAGAGATACAGCCCCTAGTCCTCTATATAGAGATACAGCCCCTAGTCCTTCCTATAGAGATACAGCCCCTAGTCCTCTATATAGAGATACAGCCCCTAGTCCTTCCTATAGAGATACAGCCCCTAGTCCTTCCTGTAGAGATACAGCCCCTAGTCCTCTATATAGAGATACAGCCCCTAGTCCTCTATATAGAGACACAGCCCCTAGTCCTCTATATAGAGATACAGCCCCTAGTCCTTCCTATAGAGATACAGCCCCTAGTCCTTCCTATAGAGATACAGCCCCTAGTCCTTCCTATAGAGATATAGCCCCTAGTCCTCTATATAGAGATACAGCCCCTAGTCCTCTATATAGAGATACAGCCCCTAGTCCTTCCTATAGAGATACAGCCCCTAGTCCTATAGAGAGATACAGCCCCTAGTCCTCTATATAGAGATACAGCCCCTAGTCCTTCCTGTAGAGATACAGCCCCTAGTCCTTCCTATAGAGATACAGCCCCTAGACCTCTATATAGAGATACAGCCCCTAGTCCTCTATATAGAGATACAGCCCCTAGTCCTTCCTATAGAGATACAGCCCATAGTCCTTCCTATAGAGATACAGCCCCTAGTCCTCTATATAGAGATACAGCCCATAGTCCTTCCTATAGAGATACAGCCCCTAGTCCTCTATATAGAGACACAGCCCCTAGTCCTCTATATAGAGATACAGCCCCTAGTCCTCTATATAGAGATACAGCCCCTAGTCCTCTATATAGAGATACAGCCCCTAGTCCTCTATATAGAGATACAGCCCCTAGTCCTCTATATAGATATACAGCCCCTAGTCCTCTATATAGAGATACAGCCCCTAGTCCTCTATATAGAGATACAGCCCCTAGTCCTCTTAGAGATTACAGCCCCTAGTCCTATATAGAGATACAGCCCCTAGTCCTCTATATAGAGATACAGCCCCTAGTCCTCTATATAGAGATACAGCCCTAGTCCTCTATATAGAGATACAGCCCCAAGTCCTTTCCTATAGAGACACAGCCCCTAGTCCTCTATATAGAGACACAGCTCCTAGTTCTCTATATAGAGATACAGTCCCTAGTCCTTCCTATATAGAGATACAGCCCCTAGTCCTCTATATAGAGATACAGCCCCTAGTACCTCTATATAGAGATACAGCCCCCTAGTCCTCTATATAGAGATACAGCCCCTACTCCTCTATATAGAGATACAGCCCCTAGTCCTTCCTATAGAGATACAGCCCCTAGTCCTTCCTATAGAGACCCAGCCCCTAGTCCTCTATATAGAGATACAGCCCCTAGTCCTCTATATAGAGATACAGCCCCTAGTCCTCTATATTAGAGATACAGCCCTAGTCCTTCATATAGAGATACAGCCCCTAGTCCTCATATAGAGATACAGCCCCTAGTCCTCTATATAGAGATACAGCCCCTAGTCCTCTATATAGAGATACAGCCCCTAGTCCACTATATAGAGATACAGCCCTTAGTCCTTCATATAGAGATACAGCCCCTAGTCCTCTATATAGAGATACAGCCCCTAGTCCTCTATATAGAGATACAGCCCCTAGTCCACTATATAGAGATACAGCCCTAGTCCAATAGAGAGATACAGCCCCTAGTCCTCTATATAGAGATACAGCCCCTAGTCCTCTATATAGAGATACAGCCCCAAGTCCTCTATATAGAGATACAGCCCCTAGTCCTCTATATAGAGATACAGCCTCTAGTCCTCTATAGAGATACAGCCCCTAGTCCTTCTATAGAGATACAGCCCCTAGTCCTCTATAATAGAGATACAGCCCCTAGTCCTTCCTATAGAGATACAGCCCTAGTCCTCTATATGAGATACAGCCCCTAGTCCTTATATAGAGATACAGCCCCTCGTCCTTCCTATATAGAGATACAGCCCCTAGTCCTCTATATAGAGATACAGCCCCTAGTCCTACTATAGAGATCAGCCCCTGTCCTTCCTATAGAGATACAGCCCCTAGTCCTCTATATAGAGATACAGCCCCTAGTCCTCTATATAGAGATACAGCCCCTAGTCCTTCCTATAGAGATACGCCCCTAGTCTCTATATAGAGATACAGCACCCTAGTCCTTCCTATAGAGATACAGCCCCTAGTCCTCTATAGAGATACAGCCCCTAGTCCTCTATATGAGATACAGCCCCTAGTCCTATCCTATATAGAGATACAGCCCCTAGTCCTCTATATAAGATACAGCCCCTAGTCCTTCTATATAGAGAATACAGCCCTAGTCCCTCTATATAGAGATACAGCCCCTAGTCCTTCCTATAGAGACAGCCCCTAGTCCCTCTAATAGAGATACAGCCCCTAGTCCTCTATATAGAGACACAGCCCCTAGTCCTCTATATAGAGATACAGCCCCTAGTCCTTCCTATAGAGATACAGCCCCTAGTCCTCTATATAGAGATACAGCCCCTAGTCCTTCAGGGGTGGGGGGGTAGAGGAACAGGGAGGGGCTGAGGGGTGGGGGGTAGAGTAACAGGGAGGGGCTGAGGGGTGGGGGGGTAGAGTAACAGGGAGGGGGCTGAGGGTTGGGGGGGTAGAGGAACAGGGAGGGGGCTGAGGGGTGGGGGGGTAGAGGAACAGGGAGGGGCTGAGGGGTGGGGGGTAGAGGAACAGGGAGGGGGCTGAGGGGTGGGGGGGTAGAGGAACAGGGAGGGGCTGAGGGGTGGGGGGGTAGAGGAACAGGGGGGGGCTGAGGGGTGGGGGGTGGGGGGGGGGCTGAGGGGTGGGGGGTGGGGGGTAGAGGAACAGGGAGGGGGCTGAGGGTTGGGGGGGTAGAGGAACAGGGAGGGGCTGAGGGGTGGGGGGGTAGAGGAACAGGGAGGGGCTGAGGGGCGGGGGGGTAGAGGAACAGGGAGGGGCTGAGGGGTGGGGGGGTAGAGGAACAGGGAGGGGCTGAGGGGTGGGGGGGTAGAGGAACAGGGAGGGGGCTGAGGGGTGGGGGGTAGAGGAACAGGGAAGGGCTGAGGGGTGGGGGGGGTAGAGGAACAGGGAGGGGGCTGAGGGGTGGGGGGGTAGAGGAACAGGGAGGGGGCTGAGGGGTGGGGGTTTAGAGGAACAGGGAGGGGGCTGAGGGGTGGGGGGGTAGAGGAACAGGGAGGGGTCTGAGGGAGTTATCATATAACAGGGAATCTCCCTTCTCTGGCGGCAGGACGGTTTGGGATGAGCGGTCGGTGTGGGCATAAAGCATCGTGAGTTCATGTGTCCCTTTTCCCATGGGGAAGTTTATGAAACACTGTTACCGTAGAAACAAGCAGAGGTTTGGTCGGCCTCCGTCGGTAAAACCCGACATGAGGAGGAAGAGTTGCTGGACAGCGTGACGGCAGTTCTGGGTCCCACGAGTTCAGCTCGCTGATCTGTTCTGTTAACGCCAGGCCCTGAAACTGTTTCACTGAGGCCTGTAAGCAACAACAACAAACAAAAAAACTCTCAAAGGGAATAAAACACTTCACATAGAAGAAGAAGAAAAGCCTAATATCGAATTAGGAGAGATATCTTACCTTTTTAAATAACATCATTTATCCAAAGCCTGAGCATTTTTTATTTTCTTCTTCTTTCTAGATCCTTCCATCCAGCCCTCCAGTCTAATTAGGTGTAACAGATTGAATATAAACGTCAAGACAATTCGTCAACTAAAATAAAACCCTCTGTTGGGGATCTCTGACGTATTTCGCTATTACGAAACGCAAGCAGTTTTAAATGTCAGATGTCATTTACAGTGACCACCCAGAAGTGGAGTTATGAAGCCTGGATGAAGCTCTCTGAGGATTATCAGAACCTAAGTTCTGTTCTTGACCACACACACACACACACACACGTAAACCTCCGACGTAAATAGGGAAATATTAAAGGGAATCAAATTGCATATTTCCTAGAACGGCTTGTAGTAATAATAGTGAAGGTTCTTTTGGAAATGAACCACTGTATCCAGATTCCGTCTCACTCCGACGTTTTGCCGTCGGACTTCCAAAGCAAGCAAACCCCCAGAAATACCAGCGCTGAGCTACAGCTCTCTGCTCAGTAACAATAACAGACAGATAAACACCTTTAAAACAAGGTGTGAGATTTAAGTTTACCTTCCTTTTGATGTACTGACCCCAAAAAAACAAAATGCTAAAAGAAGATATGAAGACAAACTATTTTAATTAAATAATAAAAAACTAAATAATAACAACAGGGAAAGATGTGATAGATGTTGTTATATATTCTAAGATATTTAAATTATTTAAATAAATTAGACAAACTTGTTTACTAATTTACTAAATTGTACATTGATACATTACTAATTATCAAAGTGGTTTACACAGTGGACGAGACAACTTTTTCATATAAAGAATACAATTAATATTACCTTCCAGTGTACTGTATGTCTGTTTCAGTCAGGAAATCCATTTAAGAAATCCTGAAAAAATATTCACTAGAAAATAAAAAAATTAGGAAATAATTCCTTGAGAACTAATCGCAGAAAGACATTAAGTGAGTAGCAGCTGTTTAAAAGAAAATGAGTCTCTCAGTTATAAAGAGAGGAATCAGCTAGTCTCTCAGTTAGAGAGAGAGGAAAGAGCTAGTCTCTCAGTTATAGAGAGAGGAAACAGCTAGTCTCTCAGTTATAGAGAGAGGAAACAGCTAGTCTCTCAGTTATAGAGAGAGGAAACAGCTAGTCTCTCAGTTATAGAGAGAGGAATCAGCTAGTCTCTCAGTTATAGAGAGAGGAAACAGCTAGTCTCTCAGTTATAGAGAGAGGAAACAGCTAGTCTCTCAGTTAGAGAGAGAGGAAACAGCTAGTCTCTCAGTTAGAGAGAGAGGAAACAGCTAGTCTCTCAGTTATAGAGAGAGGAAACAGCTAGTCTCTCAGTTATAGAGCGAGGAAACAGCTAGTCTCTCAGTTATAGAGAGAGGAAACAGCTAGTCTCTCAGTTATAGAGAGAGGAAACAGCTAGTCTCTCAGTTAGAGAGAGAGGAAACAGCTAGTCTCTCAGTTAGAGAGAGAGGAAACAGCTAGTCTCTCAGTTATAGAGAGAGGAAACAGCTAGTCTCTCAGTTAGAGAGAGAGGAAACAGCTAGTCTCTCAGTTATAGAGAGAGGAAACAGCTAGTCTCTCAGTTATAGAGAGAGGAAACAGCTAGTCTCTCAGTTATAGAGAGAGGAAACAGCTAGTCTCTCAGTTAGAGAGAGAGGAAACAGCTAGTCTCTCAGTTATAGAGAGAGGAAACAGCTAGTCTCTCAGTTATGGAAATATTAAATAGGTTGTCTCAGGCAGTTAAATGTATATATAATTTATTTATTTATATAATGTCCCCTTTGATGTATATTTGTGAACGTCAATTCAGAAGACATGCTTAAATAAAAAGCCCTGATCTTTTCTATGCTGCTCTATCGTATTGCCAACGTGAGGAATATATTCAAATTTTAGGAATTCAAAATAAATGCTGAGGTCTCATTTTGAGTTATTTGAACGTGATCAGGAAGTTCCACCTTGGTCGCGCAAGACGAGCGGTCAGTAAATAATCTGGAAAGTATTTATTTTAGAACGACCTGTACCATCTCCGTTATTACACTGAACTTTTCAATGAAGTTAATTGTACAAAATCCTCTGGTAAATCTACAGCGTGTCGAACTGATGCAATACCACTACTCCGCAGAAACCGTCAACATTTGTTGAAGACCTCAGGATATAAGACACAGATGCAGACAGTTCGATGAAACAAAAGTTTATTACCAAAAACAAAGGGGGGCAGACAAACGACAGTTCAAGGGCAGGCAGAGGTCAGGGTCAGGGTCAGGGTCAGGGTAGGCAGAGGTCAGTAATCCAGAGCCGAGTACGAAAGGAACAAAACGGCAAGGCGGCTCAGGCTCAGGGTCAGGGTCAGGGCAGGGTCAAGGTCAGGGTCAGGGCAGGCAGGGTCAGGGTCAGGGCAGGCAGGGTCAGGCTCAGGGGCAGGCAGGGTCAGGGTCAGGGTCAGGGCAGGCAGGGTCAAGGTCAGGGCAGGCAGGGTCAGGGCAGGCAGGGTCAGGGTCAGGGTCAGGCTCAGGGTCAGGCTCAGGCTCAGGCTCAGGGTCAGGCAGGGTCAGGGGCAGGCAGGGTCAGGGTCAGGGCAGGCAGGGTCAGGGCAGGCAGGGTCAGGGTTAGGGTCAGGGTCAGGGCAGGCAGGGTCAGGGTCAGGGCAGGCAGGGTCAGGGTCAGGGTCAGGCAGGGGCAGGCAGGGTCAGGGTCAGGCTCAGGGTCAGGCTCAGGGTCAGGGCAGGCAGTTTCAGGGTCAAGGTCAGGCTCAGGGTCAGGGTCAGGCTCAGGGTCAGGGTCCGGCTCAGGGTCAGGGTCAGGCTCAGGGTCAGGGTCCGGCTCAGGGTCAGGCAGGGTCAGGCTCAGGCTCAGGGTCAGGCAGGGTCAGGGGCAGGCAGGGTCAGGGTCAGGGCAGGCAGGGTCAGGGTCAGGCTCAGGGTCAGGGTCAGGGTCAGGGTCCGGGTTAGGGTCAGGGCAGGCAGGGTTAGGGTCAGGGTCAGGCTCAGGGTCAGGGTCAGGCTCAGGGTCAGGGCAAGCAGGGTCAGGGTCAGGGTCAGGCTCAGGGTCAGGGTCAGGGCAAGCAGGGTCAGGGTCAGGGTCAGGGTCAGGGTTAGGGTCAGAGCAGGGTCAGGGTCAGGGTCAGGGCAGGCAGGGTCAGGGTCAGGGCAGGCAGGTTGAGGGTCAGGGTCAGGGTCAGGCTCAGGGTCAGGCTCAGGCTCAGGCTCAGGGTCAGGCTCAGGGTCAGGGGCAGGCAGGGTCAGGGGCAGGCAGGGTCAGGGGCAGGCAGGGTCAGGGTCAGGGCAGGCAGGGTCAGGGTCAGGGTCAGGCTCAGGGTCAGGTCAGGCAGGGTCAGGGGTCAGGGTCAGGGCAGGCAGGGTCAGGGTCAGGGTCAGGGTCAGGGTCAGGCTCAGGGTCAGGGTCAGGCTCAGGCTCAGGGTCAGGGCAGTCAGGGTCAGGGTCAGGGTCAGGGTCAGGGTCAGGGTCAGGCTCAGGGTCAGGGTCAGGGTCAGGGCAGGCAGGGTCAGGGCAGGCAGGGTCAGGGTCAGGTTTAGGGTCAGGGGCAGGCAGGGTCAGGGGCAGGCAGGGTCAGGGGCAGGCAGGGTCAGGGTCAGGGCAGGCAGGGTCAGGGTCAGGGTCAGGCTCAGGGTCAGGTCAGGCAGGGTCAGGGTCAGGGTCAGGGCAGGCAGGGTCAGGGTCAGGGTCAGGGTCAGGGTCAGGCTCAGGGTCAGGGTCAGGCTCAGGCTCAGGGTCAGGGCAGTCAGGGTCAGGGTCAGGGTCAGGGTCAGGCTCAGGGTCAGGGTCAGGGTCAGGGCAGGCAGGGTCAGGGTCAGGTTTAGGGTCAGAGCAGGGTCAGGGCAGGCAGGGTCAGGGTCAGGGTAAGGGTCAGAGCAGGCTCAGGGTCAGAGCAGGGTCAGGGTCAGGCAGGGTCAGGGTCAGGGTCAGGGGCAGGGGCAGGGTCAGAGGCAGGGTCAGGGTTAGGGTCAGGGTCAGGGTCAGGGGCAGGGTCAGGGTTAGGGTCAGGGTCAGGCTCAGGGTCAGGGTCAGGCTCAAGGTCAGGGTCAGGGTTAGGGTTAGGGTCAGGGTCAAGGGCAGGGTCAGGGTCAGGGTCAGGGGCAGGCAGGGTCAGGGTCAGGGTTAGGGGCAGGCAGGGTCAGGGTCAGGGGCAGTCAGGGTCAGGGTTAGGGGCAGGCAGGGTCAGGGTCAGGGGCAGGCAGGGTCAGGGTCAGGGTCAGAGCAGGCGGGGTCAGGGTCAGGGTCAGAGCAGGCAGGGTCAGGGTCAGGGTCAGGGTCAGGGTCAGGGTCAGAGCAGGGTCAGGGTCAGGGTTAGGGTCAGGGGCAGAGCAGGGTCAGGATCAGGGTCAGGGTCAGGGTCAGAGCAGGGTCAGGGTTAGGGTCAGGGTCAGGGTCAGGGTCAGGGGCAGGGGCAGGGTCAGGGTCAGAGCAGGCAGGGTCAGGGTTAGTGTCAGGGTTAGGGTCAGGGTTAGGGTCAGGTCAGGGTCAGGGTTAGGGTCAGGGTCAGGGTCAGGGGCAGAGCAGGGTCAGGGTCAGGGTCAGAGCAGGGTCAGGGTCAGGGTTAGGGTCAGGGTCAGGGTCAGGGTCAGGGTCAGAGCAGGCAGGGTCAGGGTCAGGGTCAGGGTCAGGCCGAATAGTCAAAACTGGGAAAACTTGAAAACAAGGAATGGAGAGAACTGGTGAACGGGAAAAACACTGGTAGGCTTGACGAGACAAGACGAACTGGCGACAGACAAACAGAGAACACAGGTATAAATACACTGGGGATAAGTGGGGAAGATGGGCGACACCTGGAGGAGGGTGGAGACCAGCACAAGGACAGGTGAATCAGATCAGGGTGTAACAACATTGTAAATCTCTCATTTCTAAAGACTCCAAACAATATAGACAACTTTTGCGTATCGCCTTGATGTGCAGTAACCACCACTATCGTCTTCTTTACCCTCCCTATAGCCACAACCCTAATCGGTCTGTCATCGGCAGGCTTTCATCTCAGTGGGGCCTGAATCATGGCTTTTTGTGGTCTTCTCAACGACCCGGCTGAATCAGCTCTCTCCTGACAGAGAGATCAACAGACCACCTGAAGACTAGAGCAGACCACTAGAGGACCACCACTAGACTACAGCAGACCACTAGACTACAGCAGACCACTAGACTACAGCAGACCACTAGACTACAGCAGACCACTAGACTACAGCAGACCACTAGACTACAGCAGACCACTAGACTACAGCAGACCACTAGACTACAGCAGACCACTAGAGGACCTCCAGAAGACTACAGCAGACCACTAGACTACAGCAGACCACTAGACTCCAGCAGACCACTAGACTACAGCAGATCACTAGAGGACCTCCAGTAGACTACAGCAGACCACTAAAGACTACAGCAGACCACTATACTACAGCAGACCACTAGACTACAGCAGACCACTAAAGACTACAGCAGACCACTAAAGACTACAGCAGACCACTAAAGACTACAGCAGACCACTAGACTACAGCAGACCACTAGACTACCACCACTAGACTACAGCAGACCACTAGACTACAGCAGACCACTAGACTACAGCAGACCTCTAGACTACAGCAGACCTCTAGACTACAGCAGACCTCTAGACTACAGCAGACCTCTAGACTACAGCAGACCACTAGACTACAGCAGACCACTAGACTACAGCAGACCACTAAAGACTACAGCAGACCACTAGACTACAGCAGACCACTAAAGACTACAGCAGACCACTAGACTACAGCAGACCACTAGACTACAGCAGACCACTAAAGACTACAGCAGACCACTAGACTACAGCAGACCACTAAAGACTACAGCAGACCACTAAAGACTACAGCAGACCACTAAAGACTACAGCAGACCACTAGACTACAGCAGACCACTAGACTACAGCAGACCACTAGACTACAGCAGACCACTAAAGACTACAGCAGACCACTAAAGACTATAGCAGACCACTAAAGACTATAGCAGACCACTAGACTACAGCAGACCTCTAGACTACAGCAGACCACTAGAGGACCTCCACTAGACTACAGCAGACTACTAGACTACAGCAGACCACTAGACTACAGCAGACCACTAGACTACAGCAGACCACTAGACTACAGCAGACCACTAGACTACAGCAGACCACTAAAGACTACAGCAGACCACTAGACTACAGCAGACCTCTAGACTACAGCAGACCACTAGAGGACCACCACTAGACTACAGCAGACCACTAGACTACAGCAGACCACTAGACTACAGCAGACCACTAGAGGACCTCCACTAGACTACAGCAGACCACTAGACTACAGCAGACCACTAGACTACAGCAGACCTCTAGACTACAGCAGACCTCTAGGCTACCACCACTCTTTGGCACGTCCTCTGGTGTGGCCATTAAAATATCTAACCCCTTCTCAATATTCTAGCACCATATTTCTGAACAGTGTCAATATTTGACTAATACATGCGGAAGGAAGGTTCAGGCCTGGTTCTGGGCCAAGAGCATCGCTCCAGTCCCTGAAAGGACAGCATGGTTCAGGCCTGGTTCTGGGCCAAGAGCACCGCTCCAGTCCCTGAAAGGACAGCATGGTTCAGGCCTGGATCTGGGCCAAGAGGACCGCTCCAGTCCCTGAAAGGAGAGCATGGTTCAGGCCTGGTTCTGGGCCAAGAGCACCACTTCAGTCCCTGAAAGGAGAGCATGATTCAGTCCTGGTTCTGGGCCAAGAGCACCACTTCAGTCCATGAAAGGAGAGCATGGTTCAGGCCTGGTTCTGGGCCAAGAGCATCGCTCCAGTCCCTGAAAGGAGAGCATGATTCAGGCCTGGTTCTGGGTCAAGAGCACCGCTCCAGTCCCTGAAAGGAGAGCATGATTCAGGCCTGGTTCTGGGCCAAGAGGACCGCTCCAGTCCCTGAAAGGAGAGCATGGTTCAGGCCTGGTTCTGGGCCAAGGGGACCGCTCCAGTCCCTGAAAGGAGAGCATGGTTCAGGCCTGGTTCTGGGCCAAGGGGACCGCTCCAGTCCCTGAAAGGAGAGCATTCACAAACTGTTGGTTCTGGCAGATGCAACGTTGGCACGTCTCCGTCGGATGAACTTTCATGTTGTTTCCGTTATGAGAGATTTAAGTCCTGGTTAATTTCTGTTATAAATGAGGATCATCTTACAGAGGAGGAAACTTCTAGGACGTTCAGCCAGGGAACTAACAGGGGAAATTACAGTCCTGGGCAAATGTAAAAATAAAGTTGGAAAAACATTTCAAAACTTAACAATATTGAAATCTGATGATAAATGTACTTCTATTTTCATATAAACAATGGGCATGAAATCCAATGAAAACCCCCCAGACCAAATACCTTTGGTTGTTAAGGAATGCATTGAACAATGAAACATTTGGCAGAGGGAATTCTGATCAGCTCATTGGATAAGTTCCAATTCCAATAACATCAGATATTATAATATGTAAGAAGAAAACAACATCATGTCAACCAGGGCGGCGGGCGCCACTGCCATAACTCTGTGCTTCTGAAAATACTGCAGGGCTCTGCCAACCCCCCCACAGCCAAGCAACCCCCCCCCCCCCCCCCCCCCCCCAACACCTAAGACAACAGTGGGAGGATGGCCGCTGTCCAAGCCTGGCCGTTCTAGATATCTCCACATACAGGCTCCCAGGGCCGTTCGTCTCTCTGCCTCTATCTTGGTGGAGGAGTGCAGGGGTCCTGTTATTACCCAGAGTCTTGCTAGCTAGCTGGGTGTTCTTAGGCAGATCATGATGCTACAGAGTTATGGCTGGCTGGTTGTCTGGCTGGCTGGCTGGTTGTCTGGCTGTCTGGCTGTCTGACAGTTGTCTTCCTAGCTGGCTGGCTGGCTGGCTGGCAGGCTGGCTGGCTGGCTGGTTGGTTGTCCTCGGGTGGGTGACGATGTGCACGCTGTGAGTATCATAATGAGCATTCGGAGGTTATATACCAACATCACACATAACATTCCAATACTCCATCAAATCAAATCAAATCTTATGTTATTTGTCACATGCACCGAATACAACAGGTGTAGTATACCTTACCATGAAATGCTGACTACAACAGGTGTAGTAGACCTTACCATGAAATGCTGACTACAACAGGTGTAGTAGACCTCACAGTGAAATGCTGAATACAACAGGTGTAGTAGACCTCACAGTGAAATGCTGAATACAACAGGTGTAGTAGACCTTACCATGAAATGCTGAATACAACAGGTGTAGTAGACCTTACAGTGAAATGCTGAATACAACAGGTGTAGTAGACCTCACAGTGAAATGCTGAATACAACAGGTGTAGTAGACCTAACAGTGAAATGCTGAATACAACAGGTGTAGTAGACCTCACAGTGAAATGCTGAATACAACAGGTGTAGTAGACCTTACCATGAAATGCTGACTACAACAGGTGTAGTAGACCTTACCATGAAATGCTGACTACAACAGGTGTAGTAGACCTCACAGTGAAATGCTGAATACAACAGGTGTAGTAGACCTCACCATGAAAATGCTTTACTTACCAACAATGCAGTTCAAGAAATACATTTCACCAAATTTTTACTATATAAACTAAAGTAAAAGAAATCAAAGCAATCAAAAAGTAACACAATACATTTACAAAACAATAACGAGGCTACAGTATATACCTAGTCAATGTGCGGGGATAGAGGTTAGTCGAGGTTGTTTGTAAAGTGACTATGTATACAGCGAGGGAAAAAAGTATTTGATCCCCTGCTGATTTTGTACGTTTGCCCACTGACAAAGAAATGATCAGTCTATAATTTTAATGGTAGGTTTATTTGAACAGTGAGAGACAGAATAACAACAAAAAAGTCCAGAAAAACGCATGTCAAAAATGTTATAAAATGATTTGCATTTTAATAAGGGAAATAAGTATTTGACCCCTCTGCACAACATGACTTAGTACTTGGTGGCAAAACCCTTGTTGGCAATCACAGAGGTCAGATGTTTCTTGTAGTTGGCCACCAGGTTTGCACACATCTTAGGGGGGATTTTGTCCCACTCCTCTTTGCAGATCTTCTCCAAGTCATTAAGGTTTCAAGGCTGACGTTTGGCAACTCAAACCTTCAGCTCCCTCCACAGATTTTCTATGGGATTAAGGTCTGGAGACTGGCTAGGCCACTCCAGGACCTTAATGTACTTCTTCTTGAGCCACTCCTTTGTTGCCTTGGCCGTGTGTTTTGGGTCATTGTCATGCAGGAATACCCATCCACGACCCATTTTCAATGCCCTGGCTGAGGGAAGGAGGTTCTCACCCAAGATTTGACGGTGCATGGCCCGTCCATCGTCCCTTTGATGCGGTGAAGTTGTCCTGTCCCCTTAGCAGAAAAACACCCCCAAAGCATAATGTTTCCACCTCCATGTTTGAATGTGGAGATGGTGTTCTTGGGGTCATAGGCAGCCTTCCTCCTCCTCCAAACATGGCGAGTTGAGTTGATGCCAAAGAGCTCCATTTTGGTCTCATCTGACCACAACACTTTCACCCAGTTGTCCTCTGAATCATTCAGATGTTCATTGGAAAACTTCAGACAGGCATGTATATGTGCTTTCTTGAGCAGGGGGACCTTGCGGGCGCTGCAGGATTTCAGTCCTTCACGGCGTAGTGTGTTGCCAATTGTTTTCTTGGTGACTACAGCCTTGAGATCATTGACAAGATCCTCCCGTGTAGTTCTGGGCTGATTCCTCACCGTTCTCATGATCATTGCAACTCCACGAGGTAAGATCTTGCGTGGAGCCCCAGGCCGAGAGAGATTTACAGTTCTTTTGTGTTTCTTCCATTTGCGAATAATCGCACCAAATGTTGTCACCTTCTCACCAAGCTGCTTGGCGATGGCCTTGTAGCCCATTCCAGCCTTGTGTAGGTCTACAATCTTGTCCATGACATCCTTGGAGAGCTCTTTGGTCTTGGCCATGGTGGAGAGTTTGGAATCTGATTGATTGATTGCTTCTGTGGACAGGTGTCTTTTTTCCAGGTAACAAGCTGTGGTTAGGAGCACTCCCTTTAAGAGTGTGCTCCTAATCTCAGCTCGTTACCTGTATAAAAGACACCTGGGAGCCAGAAATCTTTCTGATTGAGAGGGGGTCAAATACTTATTTCCCACATTAAAATGCAAATCAATTCATAACTTTTTTGACATGTGTTTTTCTGGATTTCTTTATTGTTATTCTCTCTCTCACTGTTCAAATAAACCTACCATTAAAATTATAGCCTGATAATTTCTTTGTAACTGGGCAAACGTACAAAATCAGCAGGGGATCAAATACTTTTTTCCCTCACTGTAGATAAATAAACAGCGAGTAGCAGCAGTGTAAAAACAAAAGTGTGTGGGGGGGGGTCAATGTAAATAGTCTGGTTGATAATTTCATTTGTTTAGTTGTTCAACGGTCTTCTGGATTGGAGGGTAGAAACTGTTAAAGAAACCTTTTGGTCCTAGACTTGGCGATCCGGTACCGTTTGTCGTGCATTAGCAGAGAGAACGATCAATGACTTGGGTGACTGGAGTCTTTGGAACATTTTTGGGCCTTCCTCTGACAACGCCTAGTAAAATAGGTCCTGGATGGCAGGAACCACCTGGTATATAGGTCCTGGATGGCAGGAACCACCTGGTATATAGGTCCTGGATGTCAAGAAGCATATTGTTGGTTTGAATGTTTAGATCATGAAAATGGATGGAAATCATTTAAATACATTAACTTGACAAACTCACCCTTCATGTTGTTTGACACATTTATAGTATGTGAGAAAAATGTGTAAGTTCAGGATATACCTACAAATAACTAGGTGTCTGGTTAGACTGTAAACTCTCTTTCCAGACTCACATTAAGCATCTCCAATCCAAAATGAAATCTAGAATCGGCTTCCAGTTTCGCAACAAAGCGTCCTTCATTCATGCTGCCAAACATACCTTCGTAAAACTGACTATCCTACCGATCCTTGACTTCGGCGATGTTATTTACAAAATAGCCTCCAACATCTACTCAGCAAATTGGATGCAGTCTATCACAGTGCCATCCGTTTTGTTACCAAAGCCCCTTATACCACCCACCACTGCGACCTGTATGCTCTCGTCGGCTGGCCCTCGCTACATATTCGTCGCCAGACCCACTGGCTCCAGGTCATCTATAAGTCTCTGCTAGGTAAAGCTCCGCCTTATCTCAGCTCACTGGTCACCATAGCAACACCCACCCGTAGCACGCGCTCCAGCAGGTATATCTCTCTGGTCACCCCCAAAGCCAACTCCTCGTTTGTCCGCCTTTCCTTCTAGTTTTCTGCTGCCAATGACTGGAACGAATTGCAAAATCACTGAACCTGGAGACTCATATCTCCCTCACTAACTTTAAGCATCAGCTATCAGAGCAGCTTACAGATCATTGCACCTGTACACAGCCCATCTGTAAATAGCCCATCCAGCTACCTCATCCCCATATTGTTATTGATTTTTTTGCTCCTTTGCACCCCAGTATCTCTACTTGCACATTCATTTTCTACTCATGTATCACTCCAGTGTGTAATTGCTATATTGTAATTATTTCGCCATTATGGCCTATTTATTGCCTTACCTCCCTAATCTTACTTCATTTGTATACACTGTATATAGATTGTCTGTTGTGTTATTGACTGTAAATTTGTTTAATCCATGTATTGTTTTGTTTGTGTCGCATTGCTTTGCTTTATCTTGGCCAGGTTGCATTTGTAAATGAGAACTTGTTCTCAACTGGCCTACCTGGTTAAATAAAGGTGAAATTAAAAAATAAAAATAAAATATATATATATTGTATGATAACATCAATCTTTATATTTAAAGTACAGATTTATCAATGTGTTTCTCTTTTTAAACCAGATTAATTTATTCATCTTTCATAGCTGTTGTGTTAGCCTGTCTGTGTTAGCATGTCTGTGATGGCTTGGTTCCTGTGTTAGCCTGTCTGTGTTAGCATGTCTGTGATGGCTTGGTTCTTGTGTTAGCCTGTCTGTGTTAGCCTGTCTGTGTTAGCATGTCTGTGTTAGCCTGTCTGTGTTAGCATGTCTGTGATGCTTGGTTCCTGTGTTAGCCTGTCTGTGTTAGCCTGTCTGTGTTAGCATGTCTGTGTTAGCATGTCTGTGATGGCTTGGTTCCTGTGTTAGCCTGTCTGTGTTAGCCTGTCTGTGTTAGCATGTCTGTGTTAGCTTGGTTCTTGTGTTAGCATGTCTGTGTTAGCTTGGTTCTTGTGTTAGCCTGTCTGTTTTAGAGAAAGGGGGGATACCTAGTCAGTTGTACAACTGAATGCCTTCAACTGAAACGTATTCCTCTGAATCATAGAGGTGCGGGGGGCTGCCTTAATCAACATCCACGTCTTTGGCGCCCGGGGAACAGTGGGTTAACTGCCTTGCTCAGGGGCAGAACGACAGATTTGTACCTTGTCAGCACAGGGATTCGACACAGCAACCTTTTGGTTACTGGCCCAACACTCTAAGCACTAGGCTACCTGCCAGTTAGCCTGTCTTTGTTAGCCTGTCTGTGTTAGCTTGGTTCTTGTGTTAGCTTGGTTCTTGTGTAAGCCTGTCTGTGTTATCTTGGTTCTTGTGTTAGCCTGTCTGTGTTAGCTTGGTTCTTGTTGTTGTCATAGGCGTCGTAAGGATTGGACCAAGGCGCAGCGGGTAAAGTGCTCATCTTCTTAATTTATTTAAAGATAACACTTTAACAAAATAAACAAAACGACGAAACAGTTAGCAGTGTTAGCAGTGTAAGGCAACACAGGCTATACAGGAAAACAACCACCCACAAAACACAAGAGAAAACAAAACCAACTAAATATGGCCTCCAATTAGAGACAACGACAACCAGCTGCCTCTAATTGGAGGTCATTGTTAAAAACTAGATAAACACATAGAAATAGATAACATAGAACATAAACCAAAAACACCGAAACACACAAAACAAACACCCCCTGCCACACCCTGAACAAACTACAATGACAAATAACCCCTTTTACTGGTCAGGACGTGACAATTGTGTTAGCCTGTCTGTTTTAGCCTGTCTGTGTTTGCCTGTCTGTGTTAGCTTGGTTCTTGTGTTAGCCTGTCTTTGTTAGCTTGGTTCTTGCGTTAGCTTGGTGCTTGTGTTAGCCTGTCTGTGTTAGTTCAGATGTTGCGTTAGCTTGGTTCTTGTGTTAGCCTGTCTGTGTTAGCTTGGTTCTTGTGTTAGCCTATCTGTGTAAGCCTGTCTGAATTAGCTGGGTTCTTGTGCTAGCTTGGTTCTTTTGTTAGCTTGGTTCTTGTGTTAGTCGGTCTGTGTTAACTTGGTATTTGTGTTTGCCTGTCTGTGTTAGCTTGGTTCTTGTGTTAGCCTGTCTGTGTTAGCTTGGTTCCTGTGTTAGCCTGTCTGTGTTAGCTTGGTTCCTGTGTTAGCCTGTCTGTGTTAGCTTGGTTCTTGTGTTAGCCTATCTGTGCTAGTCTGTCTGAATTAGCTGGGTTGTTGTGTTAGCTTGTCAACTAGTCAACAGCCAGTGGAATCGCGTGGCACGAAATACAAATACCTCAAAAATGCTATAACTTCAACTTCTCAAACATATGACAATTTTACACCATTTTAAAGACAAGACTCTCGTTAATCTAACCACATTGTCCGATTTCAAAAAGGCTTTACAGCGAAAGCAAAACATTAGATTATGTCAGGAGAGTACCCTGCCAAAAATAATCACACAGCCATTTTCAAAGCAAGCATATATGTCACAAAAACCAAAACCACAGCTAAATGCAGCACTAACCTTTGATGATCTTCATCAGATGACACCCCTAGTACATTATGTTATACAATACATGCATGTTTTGTTCAATCAAGTTCATATTTATATCAAAAACCAGCTTTTTACATTAGCATGTGATGTTCAGAACTAGCATACCCACCGAAAACATGTGGTGAATTTACTAAATTACTCACGATAAACGTTGGCAAAATACATAACAATTATTTTAAGAATTATAGATACAGAACTCCTTTATGCAATCGCTATGTCCGATTTTAAAATAGCTTTTCGGCGAAAGCACATTTTGCAATATTCTGAGTACATAGCTCGGCCATCACGGCTAGCTAATTTGACACCCACCAAATTTGGGACAACCTAAACTCAGAATTACTATTAGAAAAATTGGATTACCTTTGCTGTTCTTTGTCAGAATGCACTCCCAGGACTTCTACTTCAACAACAAATGTTGTTTTGGTTCCAAATAATCCATAGTTATATCCAAATACCTCTGTTTTGTTCGTGCGTTCAAGTCACTATCCGAAGGGTAACGCGCGAGCGCATTTCGTGACAAAAAAAAATCCAAATATTCCATTACCGTACTTAGAAGCATGTCAAACGCTGTTTAAAATCAATTTTTATGCTATTTTTCTCGTAAAATAGCGATAATATTCCAGCCGGGCAACGTTGTATTCATTCAGAGAGAGAAAGAAAAACATGGATTAGTCTCGTGAATGCGCATCTCAGTCTCACTGTCCCCAGGCTGACCACTCACAAACAGAGCTGTTGTACTTTGCCCAGAGACAGCAGACACCCCATTCCACTTTCTGGCGCCTTTAGAGAGCCAATGGAAGCCTTAGAAAGTGTCCCGTTACAGCACAGATGCTGTATTTTCGATAGAGATGCAACAGAAGGACAACAAATTGTCAGACAGGGCACTTCCTGTATGGAATCTTCTCAGGTTTTGGCCTGCCATATGAGTTCTGTTATACTCACAGACACCATTCAAACAGTTTTAGAAACTTTAGAGTGTTTTCTATCCAAATCTACTAATTATATGCAGTTTCTGCGCATGAGTAGTAACCAGATTAAATCGGGTACGTTTTTTACCCGGCCGTGAAAATACTGCCCCCTATACCACAACAGGTTAAAGTATGGGGATTCTAGTGGGGGGATATAGGTAGCACACAGGAGGACATTTTTCTCTGTTGAGATCATTTTCTTATTAATTTCATTGGTGGATGGGACTACCAGCTCTCTGTAACCTAGAGGGCAAACCAGTGGGTCGGTCTTTTTACTCTTTAGGCCAAAGGCAGATGACGCCAGGCCTTGTTTAACCTGTTGGGGATACGGGGCAGTATTTGCACGGCCGGATAAAAAACGTACCTGATTTAATCTGGTTACTACTCCTGCCCAGTAACTAGAATATGCATATAATTATTGGCTTTGGATAGAAAACACCCTAAAGTTTCTAAAACTGTTTGAATGGTGTCTGTGAGTATAACAGAACTCATATGGCAGGCAAAAACCTGAGAAGATTCCTTACAGGAAGTGGCCTGTCTGACAAGTTCTTGTTCTTCTTGGCTCTGTTTATTGAAAACTGAGGATCTTTGCTGTAACGTGACACTTCCTACGGCTCCCATAGGCTCTCAGAACCCGGGAAAAAGCTGAATGATGTAATTCCAGCCTCTGGCTGAAAAACATTAGCGCGTTTGGATAGTGGCCGGTCAGAGGACCATCAGACTGAGGCTCGTGCACGAGGGGATCCCATGCTTTTATTTTCTCTCTCTTTGAACGTAAACACGCTTTCCCGGTCGGAATATTATCGCTTTTTTACGAGAAAAATGGCATAAAATTGATTTTAAACAGCGGTTGACATGCTTCGAAGTACGGTAATGGAATATTTAGAATTTTTTTGTCACGAAATGCGTCATGCGCGTCACCCTTTTTTACCATTCGGATAGTGTCTTGAACGCACGAACAAAACAGAGGATATTTGAACATAACTATGGATTATTTTGAACCAAACCAACATTTGTTATTGAAGTAGAAGTCCTGGGAGTGCATTCTGATGAAGAACAGCAAAGGTAATAACATTTTTCTTATAGTAAATCTGACTTTGGTCAGGGCTAAACTTGGTGGGTGTCTAAATAGCTAGCCCTCTGATGCCGGGCTATCTACTCAGAATATTGCAAAATGTGCTTTCACCGAAAAGCGATTTTAAAATCGGACATAGCGAGTGCATAGAGGAGTTCTGTATCTATAATTCTTAAAATAATTGTTATGTTTTTTGTGAACGTTTATCGTGAGTAATTTAGTAAATTCACCGGAAGTTTGCAGGGGGTACGCTAGTTCTGAACGTCACATGCTAATGTAAAAAGCTGTTTTTTGATATAAATATGAACTTGATTGAACAAAACATGCATGTATTGTATAACATAATGTCCTAGGAGTGTCATCTGATGAAGATCATCAAAGGTTAGTGCTGCATTTAGCTGTGGTTTGCGTTTATGTGACATTATATGCTAGCTTGAAAAATGGGTGTCTGATTATTTCTGGCTGGGTACTCTGCTGACATAATCTAATG
>NW_021822745.1:109026-124026 GCF_901001165.1 Salmo trutta
ATGATCACAAGTGGTGTTTGTTTCCAATGAAAGCATGTTAATTCGGGTTGAGGCCACAGTGTAAACTACCTTGGTGTTTTACAGATGTAGGCAGTTGAAGTGAATCACTGTACCTGCCTGTTTGGCCCGGCGGCTCGGAGCGGACCGGTCTGATGCAGTGCCAGAGGGAGAAGGGAAAAGCCTGAGCCAAAAGTCTACTATTAATACAACTCTCTCTCTCTCTCTCTCTAATACAGGAATACCTACGTGTGTGTAATGTCTAACTCTACTCAGCTAATTATGTCTCAGTATTTTTATCCCCAAAGGGAGACGAGACACAGACAGACACTGCTAAACACACACACACACACAAAGACACACACACACACACACACACACACACACATACACACACACCACACACACACACACACACACACACACACACACACACACACACACATACACACACATACACACACACTGCTCCTAAACACACACACACACACACACTGCTCCTAAACACACACACACACACACACACACACACACACACACACACACACACTGCTCCTAAACACACACACACACACATCTTTTCAACTCTCAGGTCAGTTCCTGATTTGTATCGTTATATCTACTTAGACTATTCTAGAAATAAGGTTAAGGTGGATTAGGAAATATATGTTTCTATTAAAACAGTGTTCTGTATATTGATGTAATGAACGAAATGAAATACCACTACGAAATTAGTACGGTTCGTGTAATCAGCCACACTACATGCAGACGGGTCTGTAATAGTGTCCTTTCATCCAACTTTTCATGATATTTATACTTTTTAAACTATTAAACTTTCATTCAAACTTTATTGAACTTGATCCATTTTAATGGGTTTTTCCTCCCAACATTTTACAGCTTCTGTTGTGACATCGTGAACATTCACATGTATATCATATACCTGTGTAATAATTCAACTTTTTGACAACAACAACAACAACAAAATCAGCTACTTTACAAGTCAGACAAAACGTTGGAATATGTGACTTTAGAGCAACGGAAAGTGGCTAGCCAACGCCAGCTAACAGCTCTCTCTCTGTCTCGTCGTTGAGCAACCCAAATGTAGCCGTTGCTGTGGATAACCAGCGTGTTTGAATGGCTTGACTTTGATTTGCTTGTCAAAAATATTATATATTTTTTTGGAACTACAACCATTTAAAAATTTTGCATAAATTAACAATGAGAACCATAGGAATACAGAGGTAGCAATTCAAAAAGAAAATGTGGAGGAATGGCGAAAAAGAGAAAGAGAGATGGAGAGAGAGAGGTGGAGGGATGGAGAGAGAGAGGTGGAGGGATGGAGAGAGAGAGGTGGAGGGATGGAGAGAGAGAGGTGGAGGGATGGAGAGAGAAAGAGGTGGAGGGATGGAGAGAGAGAGGTGGAGGGATGGAGAGAGAGAGGTGGAGGGATGGAGAGAGAGGTGGAGGACTAGAGAGAGAGGTGGAGGGATGGGGAGAGAGAGGTGGAGGACTAGAGAGAGAGGTGGAGGGATGGGGAGAGAGAGGTGGAGGACTAGAGAGAGAGGTGGAGGAATGGAGAGAGAGGTGAAGGAATGGAGAGAGAGGTGGAGGACTAGAGAGAGAGGTGGAGGGATGGGGAGAGAGGTGGAGGGATGGGGAGAGAGGTGGAGGGATGGGGAGAGAGAGGTGGAGGGATGGAGAGAGAGGTGGAGGTATGGAGAGAGAGGTGGAGGGATGGGGAGAGAGGTGGAGGGATGGGGAGAGAGGTGGAGGGATGGAGAGAGAGAAGGAGGGATGGGGAGAGAGGTGGAGGGATGGGGAGAGAGGTGGAGGATTAGAGAGAGAGGAGGAGGAATGGACAGAGAGGTGGAGGGATGGGGAGAGAGTTGGAAGGATGGGGAGAGAGGTGTAGGGATGGAGAGAGAGGTGGAGGGATGGGGAGAGAGATGGGGGATGAGAGAGGTGGAGGAATGGAGAGAGAGAGGTGGAGGACTGGAGAGAGAGGTGGAGGAATGGAGAGAGAGAGGTGGAGGACTGGAGAGAGAGAAGTGGAGGCATGGGGAGAGAGGTGGAGGGATGGAGAGAGAGGTGGAGGGATGGAGAGAGAGAGGTGGAGGGATGGAGAGAGAGAGGTGGAGGGATGGAGAGAGAGAAGTGGAGGGATGGAGAGAGAAAGAGGTGGAGGGATGGAGAGAGAGAGGTGGAGGGATGGAGAGAGAGAGGTGGAGGGATGGAGAGAGAGGTGGAGGACTAGAGAGAGAGGTGGAGGGATGGGGAGAGAGAGGTGGAGGACTAGAGAGAGAGGTGGAGGGATGGGGAGAGAGAGGTGGAGGACTAGAGAGAGAGGTGGAGGAATGGAGAGAGAGGTGAAGGAATGGAGAGAGAGGTGGAGGACTAGAGAGAGAGGTGGAGGGATGGGGAGAGAGGTGGAGGGATGGGGAGAGAGGTGGAGGGATGGGGAGAGAGAGGTGGAGGGATGGAGAGAGAGGTGGAGGTATGGAGAGAGAGGTGGAGGGATGGGGAGAGAGGTGGAGGGATGGGGAGAGAGGTGGAGGGATGGAGAGAGAGAAGGAGGGATGGGGAGAGAGGTGGAGGGATGGGGAGAGAGGTGGAGGATTAGAGAGAGAGGAGGAGGAATGGACAGAGAGGTGGAGGGATGGGGAGAGAGTTGGAAGGATGGGGAGAGAGGTGTAGGGATGGAGAGAGAGGCGGAGGGATGGGGAGAGAGATGGGGGATGAGAGAGGTGGAGGAATGGAGAGAGAGAGGTGGAGGACTGGAGAGAGAGGTGGAGGAATGGAGAGAGAGAGGTGGAGGACTGGAGAGAGAGAGGTGGAGGCATGGGGAGAGAGGTGGAGGGATGGAGAGAGAGGTGGAGGGATGGGGAGAGAGGTGGAGGGATGGAGAGAGAGGTGGAGGGATGAGAGAGAGAGGTGGAGGGATGACAGAGAGATGGAGGGAAGAGAGAGAGGTGGAGGGATGAGAGAGAGAGGTGGAGGGATGGAGAGAGAGAGGTGGAGGGATGGAGAGAGAGAGGTGGAGGGATGGAGAGAGAGAGGTGGAGGGATGGAGAGAGAGAGAGGTGGAGGGATGGAGAGAGAAAGAGGTGGAGGGATGGAGAGAGAGAGGTGGAGGGGTGGAGAGAGAGAGGTGGAGGGATGGAGAGAGAGGTGAAGGGATGGAGAGAGAGAGGTGGAGGGATGGAGAGAGAGGTGGAGGACTAGAGAGAGAGGTGGAGGGATGGGGAGAGAGAGGTGGAGGGATGGAGAGAGAGAGGTGGAGGGATGGAGAGAGAGAGGTGGAGGGATGGAGAGAGAGGTGAAGGGATGGAGAGAGAGGTGGAGGGATGGAGAGAGAGGTGGAGGACTAGAGAGAGAGGTGGAGGGATGGGGAGAGAGAGGTGGAGGGACTAGAGAGAGAGGTGGAGGGATGGGGAGAGAGAGGTGGAGGACTAGAGAGAGAGGTGGAGGAATGGAGAGAGAGGTGAAGGAATGGAGAGAGAGGTGGAGGACTAGAGAGAGAGGTGGAGGGATGGGGAGAGAGGTGGAGGGATGGGGAGAGAGGTGGAGGGATGGGGAGAGAGAGGTGGAGGGATGGAGAGAGAGGTGGAGGTATGGAGAGAGAGGTGGAGGGATGGGGAGAGAGGTGGAGGGATGGGGAGAGAGGTGGAGGGATGGAGAGAGAGAAGGAGGGATGGGGAGAGAGGTGGAGGGATGGGGAGAGAGGTGGAGGATTAGAGAGAGAGGAGGAGGAATGGACAGAGAGGTGGAGGGATGGGGAGAGAGTTGGAAGGATGGGGAGAGAGGTGTAGGGATGGAGAGAGAGGTGGAGGGATGGGGAGAGAGATGGGGGATGAGAGAGGTGGAGGAATGGAGAGAGAGAGGTGGAGGACTGGAGAGAGAGGTGGAGGAATGGAGAGAGAGAGGTGGAGGACTGGAGAGAGAGAGGTGGAGGCATGGGGAGAGAGGTGGAGGGATGGAGAGAGAGGTGGAGGGATGGGGAGAGAGGTGGAGGGATGGAGAGAGAGGTGGAGGGATGAGAGAGAGAGGTGGAGGGATGACAGAGAGATGGAGGGAAGAGAGAGAGGTGGAGGGATGAGAGAGAGAGGTGGAGGGATGAGAGAGAGGTGGAGGGATGAGAGAGAGGTGGAGGACTGGAGAGAGAGATGGAGGGATGAGAGAGAGGTAGAGGAATGAGAGAGAGGTGGAGGGATGGAGAGAGAGAGGTGGAGGGATGTAGAGAGAAAGGTGGAGGGGTGAGAGAGAGGTGGAGGGATGGAAAGAGAGAGGTGGAGGACTGGAGAGAGAGAGGTGGAGGACTGAACAGAGAGGTGGAGGAATGAGAGAGAGGTGGAGGAATGAGAGAGAGGTGGAGGGATGGAGAGAGAGGTGGAGGGATGGAGAGAGAGAGGTGGAGGACTGGAGAGAGAGAGGTGGAGGACTGGAGAGAGAGATGGAGGAATGGAGAGAGGTGGAGGGATGAGAGAGAGGTGGAGGGATGAAGGGAGAGGTGGAGGGATGAAGGGAGAGGGAGGTGGAGGACTGGAGAAAGAGATGGAGGGGAGAGAGAAGTAGGGAAATGGAGAGAGAGGGGTGGAGGGATGAGAGAGAGGTGGAGGACTGGAGAGAGGTGGAGGGATGTAGAGAGAGGTGGAGGGATGGAGAGAGAGAGGTGGAGGGACTGGAGAGAGAGAGGTGGAGGACTGAACAGAGAGGTGGAGGGATGGAGAGAGAGGTGGAGGGATGGAGAGAGAGAGGTGGAGGACTGGAGAGAGAGAGATGGAGGACTGGAGAGAGGTGGAGGGATGTAGAGAGAGAGGTGGAGGAATGGAGAGAGAGGTGGAGGGATGTAGAGAGAGAGGTGGAGGACTGGAGAGAGAGATGGAGGGATGGAGAGAGAGATGGAGGGATGGAGAGAGAGAGGTGGAGGACTGGAGAGAGAGGTGGAGGAATGGAGAGAGAGAGGTGGAGGGATGGGGTGAGAGAGGTGGAGGGATGAGAGAGAGGTGGAGGGATGTAGAGAGAGAGGTGGAGGACTGGAGAGAGAGAGGTGGAGGACTGGAGAGAGAGAGGTGGAGGACTGAACAGAGAGGTGGAGGACTGAACAGAGAGGTGGAGGAATGAGAGAGGGGTGGAGGGATGAGAGAGAGGTGGAGGGATGTAGAGAGAGAGGTGGAGGGGTGAGAGAGAGAGGTGGAGGACTGGAGAGAGAGAGGTGGAGGACTGGAGAGAGAGAGGTGGAGGACTGGAGAGAGAGGTGGAGGACTGGAGAGAGAGAGATGGAGGAATGGAGAGAGAGAGTTGGGATGGAGAGAGAGAGGTGGAGGGATGAGAGAGAGATGGAGGGATGAGAGAGAGGTGGAGGGATGGAGAGAGAGAGGTGGAGGCTCCTTGACCAATTAAGCTACACGACCACCTTTAAAACATTCAGGCTATCTTCTAATTCGTTAAAATGTTTATCAACTGTAACTTTATAAATGTGCCTACATTAGCATAAAATTACCCAACAATAACTCTTAAACCATTCACGCTACAGACACCAAACCAACGTTCACATGTTTTGGCTATGTAATCCTCTGCATAACAAAATGTATTTAAAGAGCTGAAACAAGTCAAAACATATTTATTCATGGAAATTACCATCTAGTTAGTATATTTTCATGATTTAAAGCACATTCCATCATGTGATAGATGATTTTTAGGCTTGTGAAAACAGAGAGAGAGCGTTGGAGATTGAGTGGTCTCTGTGAGTCAAGCATGGTCCTCAGGGCCGACCAGAGCTTAGACCAACCCAGACCAACCCAGACCAACCATGATCCTCAGGGCCGACCAGAGCTTAGACCAACCCAGACCAACCCAGACCATTTACATTTGAGTCATTTAGCTGACGCTCTTATCCAGAGCGACTTACAGTAGTGAATGCATACATTTCATTTTCATTTCATAAATTTAAACACACACAGAGCTGCATCACCTGCCCTAACAGCACCAGCTCACAGCCACAGTAGAACAACAACTGAGAAACACTGAAATGAAATGGCATTAATGTCAAGAGCACAAGTACAGCTAAACTCACACACTACTACTATACACTACTACTATACACACTACTACTACTATACACTACTACTATACACACTACTACTACTATACACTACTACTATACACACTACTACTATACACTACTACTATACACACTACTACTACTATACACTACTACTATACACACTACTACTACCATACACTACTACTATACACACTACTACTATTAATATACACCTACTATCCCTTTCCTACTATCACACTACTATTAATATACTATACTACTACTACCACGCAACTACTACTACCCTACTACTACTACTATACAACTACTACTATACAACTACTACTATAGAACTACTACTATAGAACTACTACCATACTACTACTACTATAGAACTACTACTATAGAACTACTACTATAGAACTACTACTATAGAACTACTACCATACTACTACTACTATAGAACTACTACTATAGAACTACTACCATACTACTACTACTATAGAACTACTACTATAGAACTACTACTATACAACTACTACTGCACTACTACCACGCAACTACTACTAAAATACTACTACCATACTACTACTAACATACAACTACTACCATACTACTACTACTATAGAACTACTACCATACTACTACTACTATACAACTACTACTAAAATACTACTACTGTAGAACTACTACTATACAACTACTACTGCACTACTAATACCACACAACTACTATCATACCACTATGAAATTAAGTATATGTCTGATATTAACGGTGTTTAAGGTGTGCCAATGGCAGTGTATAAATACATGTTCCCTGACTATATTGCCATAAACACACACACACATGCACGCGCACGCGCACACGCACACGCACACACACACGCACACACGCACACGCACACACACACACACAACCACACACACACACACACACACACACAACCACACAACCACACACACACACACACACACACAACCACACACACACACACGCACACGCACGCACACACACACAGGTTTTAAATACCTTCTCCCTACAGAGCTGTTTCATGGACTACAGATCTGGAGATTTACTCTTGTTTTAGGTAGCAAATATTTACTCAACTAAATGTCAAAGAGAGGAAAGAAAGTTTAGGTAGCAAATATTTGTGGAATTGTCAAACATTGTGTGATTGATTATGTTTTTGATTGTTTATGTTGGTATATTTTTACAGTAATTTCCATATTGAGCGGTAATCTAAAGGCAATAGAGACGAACCTGTTGAAAATATGGAACAACAACACTCAACATATTGGGTGGAAAAATGAGTTTATATTTATATGAAATGTTTAATACAAACAATGAAGTTAAATAAAATTAAAATGAATCGTTTGATCTGGTTTGTAATGTTTTGTAAAGCAGAAATTAGTTTATATCCCGCTGGGGGTACAAGATAGGGCTTGATATATAATTAAAGTCACAACCATTATGTAGCAATCTTAATTTAATGTAATTAAATATGTGTAAAGCCCTGGCCTTAGAGAGGGGTTTTTGTTCTTTATTTTGGTTAGGCCAGGGTGTTACATTGGGTGGGCGTTCTATGTGCATTTTTCTAGGTTGGTTTGTTTCATTGATTTTGGCCGTGTGGCTTCCAATCAGGCACAGCTGTAGTTTGTTGTTGCTGATTGGGAGTCACACATAAGTAGCCTGTTTTTTCCTTTGGGGTTTGTGTGTGATTGTTTTCTGTTTCGTTCATTTTTGACCAGACAGGACTGTTTGCTGTCGTTGCTGTTTAGTGTTTTGTTTATAGTGGTTCATTTTATTAAATATTCAAAATGAATACACATCCTCCGCTGCACCTTGGTTTCATTACGACGACGGCCGTTACAACATGGCAACAATTTAGAAATGTCAATAACAACTGAATGAAAGGACGTTAGAATGTATAGTATTTGTGAACCAAATGTAATGTAATTATATTAACTTTTATCTTCAAAAAATGTTTTATATTTATTGACCGTCTTCCCAGTACTAAGGGTTTAGTCACTGTACTTCTTCTCACCCCCACTCATTAACTGGTTACCACAAAGTAATGACCATACACCTATTCTCACACACTCACAAGCGGTGTTGGGGAGCCACAGTATTCTGAAAATACAGTTTACCAAGTTACCAATGACTTGACACTGAAGAAGTTAAGTATACACTAAAGAACGATGTAGTTAACTTAATTAAAGTTACTTTGAAAATGTAGTTCACTACATCCAAACTACTTTGAGAAAAATATCATATGTTAACACTCTAGGGGTCAGACGTTAACACTCTAGGAGTCAGACGTTAAGACTCTAGGGTCAGACGTTAACACTCTAGGGGTCAGACGTTAACACTCTGGGGTCAGACGTTAAGACTCTAGGGTCAGACGTTAACACTCTAGGGGTCAGACGTTAACACTCTAGGAGTCAGACGTTATGACTCTAGGGTCAGACGTTAACACTCTAGGGGTCAGACGTTAACACTCTGGGGTCAGACGTTAAGACTCTAGGGTCAGACGTTAACACTCTAGGGGTCAGACGTTAACACTCTAGGAGTCAGACGTTAAGACTCTAGGGTCAGACGTTAACACTCTAGGGGTCAGACGTTAACACTCTGGGGTCAGACGTTAAGACTCTAGGGTCAGACGTTAACACTCTAGGGGTCAGACGTTAACACTCTGGGGTCAGACGTTAAGACTCTAGGGTCAGACGTTAACACTCTAGGGGTCAGACGTTAACACTCTAGGGGTCAGACGTTAACACTCTGGGGTCAGATGGTAAGATGGCATTGGAGAAGAAGGCAGATGTTTTACGTGCCCCCAACCGATTGTGTTTTTTTTGTTTGTTTATTTGCGTTGTTTGTAACTTCTTTTTTTTACTTATTTTGTATATAATGTTGCCGCTACCGTCTCTAATGACCGAAAATAACTTCTGGACATCAGGACTGGGATTACTCACCACGAGTCTGACGAGGCCGACGCGAACGACATACTGCTTTCTCGAGAACAGGCCCAGATCCCCGTGATTTGTGTGAAGAGGAGGTGGAGAAAAGGGGCCTGTTTATTCGATCGTCTTCTGAGAATTCGTAGGCGATCGAATAAACCCCCACTTCCTTCCATTCTGCTAGCAAACATGCAATCTTTGGAGAATAAAATAGATGACCTACGCGGAAGATTAAACTACCAACGGGACATTCAAAACTGTAACATCTTATGCTTCACGGAGTCGTGGCTGAACGACGACATTATCAACATACAGCTGGCTGGTTACACGCAGCACCAGCAGGATAGAACAGCGGCGTCTGGTAAGACAAGGGGCGGCGGACTATGTATTTTTGTAAATTACAGCTGGTGCACGATATCTAAGGAAGTCTCAAGCTATTGCACGCCTGAGGTAGAGTATCTCATGATAAGCTGTAGACCACACTATCTACCTAGAGAGTTTACATCTGTATTTTTCGTAGCTGTTTACATACCACCAGAGTCAGAGGCTGGCACTAAGACAGCATTGAATGATCTGTATTCCGCCATAAGCAAACAAGAAAACGCTCACCCAGACGCGGCGCTCCTAGTAGCCGGGGACTTTAACGCAGGGAAACTTAAATCCGTTTTTCCAAATTTCTATCAGCACATTAAACGTGCAACCAGAGGGAAAAACTCTGGACCACCTTTACTCCACACACAGAGATGCATACAAAGCTCTCCCTCGCCCTCCATTTGGCAAATCTGACCATAATTCTATCCTCCTGATTCCTGCTTACAAGCAAAAACTAAAGCAGGAAGCACCAGAGACTAGATCAATAAAAAAGTGGTCAGATGAAGCAGATGCTAAACTACAGGACTGTTTTGCTATCACAGACTGGAATATGTTCCGGGATTCCTCCGATGGCATTGAGGAGTACACCACCTCAGTCATTGTCTTCATCAATAAGTGCATCGACGACGTCGTCCCCACATTGACCATACATGCATACATACATACATACATACATACATACATACATACATACATACATACATACATACATACATACATACATACATACATACATACATACATACATACATACATACATACATACATACATACCCCAACCAGAAGCCATGGATTACAGGCAACATCCGCACTGAGCTAAGCGTCAGTATAGAGACAAAGTAGAGTCGCAATTCAACAGCTCAGACATGAGAGGAATGTGGCAGGGTCTACCGTCAATCACGGACTATAAAAGGAAAATCAGCCCCGTCGCGGACCACGATGCCTTGCTCCCAGACAAACTAAACAACTTCTTTGCTCACTTTGAGGACAATACAGTGCCACTAACACGGCCCGCTACCAAAACCTGCGGGCTCTCCTTCACCGCGGCCAATGTGAGTAAAACATTAAAATTGTGTTAACCCTTGCAAGGCTGCCAGCTTAGACGGCATCCCTAGCCGTGCCTTCAGAGCATGTGCAGACCAGCTGGCTGGAGTGTTTATGGACATATTCAATCAATCCCTATCCTAGTCTGCTGTTCCCACATGCTTCAAGAGGGCCACCATTGTTCCTGTTCCCAAGAAAGCTAAGGTAACTGAGCTAAACACCTATCGCCCCATATCACTCACTTCCGTCATCATGAAGTGATTTGAGAGACTAGTCAAGGATCTTATCACCTCCTCCCTACCTGATACCCTAGACCCACTCCAATTTGCTTACTGCCCCAGTAGATCCACAGACGACGCAATCGCAATCACACTGCACACTGCCCTAACCCACCTGAACAAGAGGAATACCTATGTAAGAATGCTGTTCATCGACTACAGCTCATCATTTAACACCATAGTACCCTCCAAACTCATCATTAAGCTCTAGACCCTGGGTCTCGACCCCCCCTGTGCAACTGGGTCCTGGACTTTCTGACAGTATGCCCCCAGGTGGTGAGGGTAGGAAACAAAATCTCCACCCCGCTGATCCTTAACACTGGGGCCCCACAAGGGTGTGTTCTCAGCCCTCTCCTGTACTCCCTGTTCACCCATGACTGTGTGGCCATGCACGCCTCTAACTCAATCATCAAGTTTGCAGATGACACTACAGTGGTAGGCTTGTCTTATCCGGTGTCCTGTGTGAATGTAAATATGCTCTCTCTAATTCTCTCTTTCTTTCTTTCTTTCTTTCTTTCTTTCTCTCGGAGGACCTGAGCCCTAGGACTACCTGGCATGATGACTCCTTGCTGTCCCCAGTCCACCTGGCCATGCTGCTGCTCCAGTTTCAACTGTTCTGCCTGCGGCTACGGAACCCTGACCTGTTCACCGGACGTGCTTGTTGCACCCTCGACAATTACTATGATTATTATTATTTGACCATGCTGGTCATTTACGAACATTTTAACATCTTGACTATGTTCTGTTATAATATCCACCCGGCACAGCCAGAAGAGGACTGGCCACCCCTCATAGCCTGGTTCCTCTCTAGGTTTCTTCCTAGGTTTTTGGCCTTTCTCAGGAGTTTTTCCTAGGGAGTTTTTCCCAGCCACCGTGCTTCTTTCACATGCATTGCTTGCTGTTTGGGGTTTTAGGCTGGGTTTCTGTACAGCACTTTGAGATTTCAGCTGATGTACGAAGGGCTATATAAATAAATTTGATTTGATTTGATTTTGATTTGATTACCAACAACGACGAGACAGCCTATAGGGAGGAGGTGAGGGCCCTCAGAGTGTGGTGTCAGGAAAATAACCTCACACTCAATGTCAACAAAAGAAAGGAGATGATCGTGGACTTCAGGAAACAGCAGAGGGAGCAGCCCCCCATCCACATTGACGGGACAGTAGTGGAGAAGGTGGAACGTTTTAAGTTCCTCGGCGTACACATCACGGAGAAACTGAATTTCTCCACCCACACAGACAGCGTGGTGAAGAAGGCGCAGCAGCGTCTCTTCTACCTCAAGAGGCTGAAGAAATTTGGACTGACACCAAAAACACTCACAAACTTTTACAGATGCACAATCGAGATCATCCTGTCGGGCTGGGACGGCAACTGCTCCGCCCACAAACGTAAGGCTCTCCAGACGGTAGTGAGGTCTGCACAACGCATGACCGGGTGCAAACTACCTGCCCTCCAGGACACCTACACCACCCAATGTCACAGGAAGGCCAAAAAGATCATCAAGGACAACAACCACCCGAGCCACTGCCTGTTCACCCCACTATCATCCAGAAGGCGAGGTCAGTACAGGTGCATCAAAGCTGGGACCGAGAGACTGAAAAACAGCTTCTATCTCAAGGCCATCAGACTGTTAAACAGCTTCTATCTCAAGGCCATCAGACTGTTAAACAGCCATCACTAACATTGAGTGGCTGCTGCCAACATACAGACTCAAATCTCTAGCCACTTTAATAATAAAAAATTGGATGTAATAAATGTATCATGAGTCACTTTAAACAATGCCACTTTATATAATGTTTACATACCCTACATTACTCATCTCATTTGTATATTCTGTACTCTATACCATCTTCTGCATCTTGCCTATGCCGTTCGGCCATCGCTCATCCATATATTTATATGTACATATTCTTATTAATTCCTTTACACTTGTGTGTAAAAGGTAGTTGTTGTGAAATTGTTACATTACTTGTTAGATATTACTGCATGGTCGGAACTAGAAGCAAAAGCATTTCGCTACACTCACATTAACATTTGCTAACCATGTGTATGTGACCAATCAAATTTGATTTGATTTGATGTGAGTAAGACCTAAAAACAGGTCAACATTCACAAGGCCTCAGGGCCAGACGGACGACCAGGACGTGTACTGTCCTGTTGAAAACAAATGATAGTCCCACTAAGCCCAAACCAGATGGGATGGTGTATCGCTGCAGAATGCTGTGGTAGCCATGCTGGTTAAGTGTGCCTTGAATTCTAAATAAATCACAGACAGTGTGACCAGCAAAGCACCTCCACACCATCACACCTCCTCCCCCATGCTTCACGGTGGAAACCACACATGCGGAGATCATCCGTTCACCTACTCTGCGTCTCACAAAGACACGGCGGTTGGAACCATAAATAGCACATTTGGACTCATCAGACCAAAGGACAGATTTCCACCGGTCTAATGTCAATTGCTCATGTTTCTTGGCCCAAGCAAGTCTCTTCTTATTATTGGTGTCCTTTAGTAGTGGTTTTGTTTCTTTGCAGCAATTCGACCATGAAGGCCTGATTCATGCAGTCTCCTCTGAACAGTTGATGTTGAGATGAGTCTGTTACTTGAACTCTGTGAAGCATTTATTTGGGCTGCAATTTGAGGTGCAGTTAACTCTAATGAACTTATCCTCTGCAGCAGAGGTAACTCTGGGTCTTCCTTTCAAAGTTCTTGAAATGTTCCTGATTGACTGACCTTCATGTCTTAAAGTAATGATGGACTGTTGTTTCTCTTTGCTTATTTGAGCTGTTTTTGCCATAATATGGACTTGGTATTTTACCAAATAGGGCTATCTTCTGTATACCACCCCTACCTTGTCACACCACAACTGATTGGCTCAAATACATTAAGAAGGAAAGAAATTCCACAAATTAACTTTTAACAAGGCACACCTGTTAATTGAAATGCATTCCAGGTGACTACCTCATGACGCTGGTGGAGAGAATGCCAAGCGTGTGCAAAGCTGTCATCAAGCCAAGGGGTGGCTATTTGAATAATCTCAAATATAAAATATATTTTGATTTGTGTTAACACTTTTTGGTTTACTACATGATTCCACATGTGTTATTTCATAGTTTTGATGTCTTCACTATTATTCTACAATTGAGGAGGAGGTGTGATGGTGTGGGGGTGCTTTGCTGGTGGCACTGTCAGTGAATTTATTTAGAATTCAAGGCACTTCAACAGCACGGCTACCACAGCATTCTGTAGCGATACGCCATCCCATCTGGTTTGGGTTTAATGTGACAATCATTTGTTTTTCAGCAGGACCATGACTCTGAACCCAATTGAGATGGTTTGGGATGAGTCGGACCGCATAGTGAAGGAAAAGCAGCCAACAAGTGCTCAGCATATGTGGGAACTCCTTCAAGACTGTTGGAAAAGCATTCCAGGTGAAGCTGGTTGAGAGAATGCCAAGAGTGTGCAAAGCTGTCATCAAGGCAAAGGGTGGCTACTTTAAATAATCTATAAATATAAAATATAAATATATAATATAATATATTTTGATTTGTTTAACACATTTTTGGTTTGAGATATTTGTCATATATATTTCTCTCCATGTGTGATATTTCATAGTTTGGATGTCTTCACTATTATTCTACAATGTAGAAAAAAAGTAAAAAATTATGAAAAACACTTGAATGAGTAGGTATGTCCAAACGTTTGACTGATACTGTACATACAAAGATTATTGCTTAGTTCCAGTAGTTAGCTACACCAGTACTAACGACCAAGCTACCAAGGTTTTAGTTTAGTTTAACTACCACCAAGCTACTGCAGAGACTAGTTCAATTACTAGTTAAACTACATGTAGTTCACTATTACACAACACACGCACACACACGCACACGCACACATGCACGTACGCACACAAGCACGCACGTGCACACACGCACACACACACGCACACACACACACACACATAGTATTACTGCAGTGTCTGTATATCTGATCTGATCCAGTATTAATGCAGGGTCTGCATATCTGATCTGATCTAGTATTAATGCAGTGTCTGTATATCTGATCCAGTATTAATGCAGTGTCTGTATATCTGATCCAGTATTAATGCAGTGTGTGTATATCTGATCCAGTATTAATGCAGTGTGTGTATATCTGATCCAGTATTAATGCAGTGTCTGTATATCTGATCCAGTATTAATGCAGTGTCTGTATATCTGATCTGATCCAGTATTAATGCATTGTCTGTATATCTGATCTGATCTAGTATTAATGCAGTGTCTGTATATCTGATCTGATCCAGTATTAATG
>NW_021822745.1:134026-142941 GCF_901001165.1 Salmo trutta
TGTCTCTTGAGTAGTTTTTAATTTAGGAATCAATATGAATCAATATGAATCAATATGAATCAATATGACTCTAGTTTCTCGGGGATAAACAGCCTCTAGCCGCTAACGAAACTCTTAACGTTGGGATTCCTATGCAGAAGAAAAGTCTCGTTAAATGTGACTTGGCGTTCAGATGGAGAGGTTAGGATTTGAATGCCTGTATTCTAAATCCTAGGAAGCAGCAGAGAGGGGAGGGCCTGTATTCTAAATCCTAGGAAGCAGCAGAGAGGGGAGGGCCTGTATTCTAAGTCCTGGTAGCAGCAGAGAGGGGAGGGCCTGTATTCTAAATCCTGGTAGCAGCAGAGAGGGGAGGGCCTGTATTCTAAGTCCTGGTAGCAGCAGAGAGGGGAGGGCCTGTATTCTAATCCTGGTAGCGGCAGAGAGGGGAGGGCATGTATTCTAAGTCCTGGTAGCGGCAGAGAGGGGAGGGCCTGTATTCTAAGTCCTGGTAGCAGCAGAGAGGGGAGGGCCTGTATTCTAAGTCCTGGTAGCGGCAGAGAGGGGAGGGCCTGAATTCTAAGTCCTGGTAGCGGCAGAGAGGGGAGGGCCTGTATTCTAAGTCCTGGTAGCAGCAGAGAGGGGAGGGCCTGTATTCTAAGTCCTGGTAGCAGCAGAGAGGGGAGGGCCTGTATTCTAAGTCCTGGTAGCGGCAGAGAGGGGAGGGGGAGTAATGGGGAACATGTGTGTCTGGGAACCAGTCAACCTCCCTCCCGTCCGCCATGCCGTACCCCACAGTACAGTACAGTACAGTACCCCACAGTACATTACCATAACCTACCCCACAGTACATTACAGTACCTTAACCTACCCCACACTACATTACCCCACAGTACAGTACCTTAACCTACACCTACCCCACAGTACAGTACCTACACTACATTACAGTACATTACCCTACAGGTACATGCCGTACCCCTTAATGTACATTACCCCACAGTACCCTACAGTACCCCACAGTACCCTACAGTACAGTACATTACAGTACCCCACAGTACAGTACCCCACAGTACAGTACACTACACTACACTACACTACAGTACAGTACCCTACCCTACATAACTCTACACTACAGTACCCTACCCTACCCTACACTACACTACACTACACTACAGTACAGTACACTACCCTACACTACACTACACTACACTACACTACACTACACTACAGTACACTACACTACACTACACTACAGTACAGTACACTACCCTACACTACACTACACTACAGTACAGTACAGTACAGTACAGTACAGTACAGTACAGTACACTACCCTACACTTCACTACACTACAGTACAGTACAGTACAGTACAGTACAGTACAGTACAGTACAGTACAGTACAGTACCCTACCCTACATAACTCTACACTACAGGACCCTACCCTACCCTACACTACCCTACACTACACTACACTACACTACCCTACACTACACTACAGTACACTACAGTACACTACACTACACTACAGTACACTACCCTACACTACAGTACAGTACAGTACAGTACAGTACAGTACAGTACAGTACACTACCCTACACTACACTACACTACACTACAGTACACTACCCTACACTACACTACAGTACAGTACAGTACAGTACACTACCCTACACTACAGTACAGTACAGTACAGTACAGTACACTACACTACACTACAGTACACTACCCTACACTACACTACAGTACCCTACACTACACTACAGTACACTACACTACACTACAGTACACTACCCTACACTACAGTACACTACCCTACACTACAGTACAGTACAGTACAGTACAGTACAGTACAGTACACTACACTACAGTACAGTACAGTACAGTACAGTACACTACCCTACACTACAGTACAGTACAGTACAGTACAGTACAGTACAGTACACTACACTACACTACAGTACACTACACTACACTACAGTACACTACCCTACACTACACTACACTACACTACAGTACACTACAGTACACTACAGTACAGTACAGTACACTACACTACAGTACAGTACAGTACAGTACAGTACAGTACACTACCCTACACTACAGTACAGTACAGTACAGTACAGTACAGTACAGTACACTACACTACACTACACTACAGTACATTACCCTACACTACCCTACACTACACTACACTACACTACAGTACCCTACCCTACCCTACACTACAGTACACTACCCTACCCTACACTACAGTACAGTACAGTACAGTACAGTACAGTACAGTACACTACAGTACACTACACTACACTACAGTACATTACCCTACACTACCCTACACTACACTACACTACACTACAGTACCCTACCCTACCCTACACTACAGTACACTACCCTACCCTACACTACAGTACAGTACAGTACAGTACAGTACAGTACAGTACACTAAACTACACTAAAGTACCCTACCCTACCCTACACTACAGTACAGTACAGTACACTACATTTTGAAGATTTTTGCTGTGTGTGAAACAACGATCTTCCATCGACGACCCCAGGTAAACAGGATATAAACACTGGCCTGAGATGATGAGGGTGGACAGTGAAGGGACTCAGAGACTCAGAGACTCAGAGACTTGGAGACTCAGAGACTTGGAGATGTCGAGGGTGGACAGCGAAGGGACTCAGAGACTCAGATACTCAGAGACTTGGAGATGTCGAGGGTGGACAGCGAAGGGACTCAGAGACTTGGAGACTCAGAGACTTGGAGATGTCGAGGGTGGACAGTGAAGAGACTCAGAGACTCAGAGACTCAGAGACTTGGAGATGTCGAGGGTGGACAGCGAAGGGACTCAGAGACTTGGAGACTCAGAGACTTGGAGATGTCGAGGGTGGACAGCGAAGGGACTCGGAGACTTGGAGATGTCGAGGGTGGACAGTGAAGAGACTCAGACTGACTGGGGATGATGAGGGTGGACAGTGAAGAGACTCAGAGACTCAGGGACTCAGAGACTTGGAGATGTCGACTTTGGACAGCGAAGGGACTCGGAGACTTGGAGATGATGAGGGTGGACAGCAAAGAGACTCAGAGACTCAGAGACTCAGTGACTCAGAGACTTGGAGATGATGAGGGTGGACAGTGAAGGGACTCAGAGACTCAGAGACTTGCAGTGGAAATCTTTCCCCCGGCAGCAGAAGAGAAAATCTCAATAATTGTGAGGGATAAAAACTCTGGTATGTATTTGTATGTAAAACCCTGGGATGTATTTGAGAAAGACAGCTTCTGTTGCATAATAAGACTGCCTTAGATCTAACCACAGAGCGTGGAGCTGGAGACCCATCTTAAAGGGGAACCAGACTTCCCCTCTCCACCCTCCACTGTGCCACTCTTCCACCTCTGAATCCCCCTCAATTCCCCCATTCCTCCATCCCTCCACTCCTCCACCCGGACAGTGAGACATTATTAAGCCCCTTCATCAATGGGTAATTCAAGGAGCCAGATGGGGGGAATCCCAGCCTCCTCTGTGCCCGCCAGTAGCAGCTACTGTGCATGCTGGCTCCTCTCTTCCCTCTAAACCCCTGTCTAAATCAGGCTCCTCTCTTCCCTCTAAACCCCAGTCTAAATCAGGCTCCTCTCGTGCCTCTAAACCCCTCTCTTCTCGTGCCTCTAAACCCCTCTCTTTCCTCTAAACCCCAGTCTAACTCAGTAACTCAGGCTCCTCGCGTCCCTCTAAACCCCAGTCTAAATCAGGCTCCTCTCTTCCCTCTAAACCCCAGTCTAAATCAGGCTCCTCTCTTCCCTCTAAACCCCAGTCTAAATCAGGCTCCTCTCTTCCCTCTAAACCCCAGTCAAACTCAGTAACTCAGGCATGAAAGGAAATTAAGACGAGTCTCACAGCGGTAATTAAGACGAGTCTCACAGCGGTAATTAAGACGAGTCTCACAGCGGTAATTAAGACGAGTCACACAGCGGTAATTAAGACGAGTCACACAGCGGTAATTAAGACGAGTCACACAGCGGTAATTAAGACGAGTCACACATCGGTAATTAAGACGAGTCTCACAGCGGTAATTAAGACGAGTCTCACAGCGGTAATTAAGACGAGTCACACAGCGGTAATTAAGACGAGTCACACAGCTGTAATTAAGACGAGTCTCACAGCCGTAATCAAGACGAGTCACACAGCGGTAATTAAGACGAGTCACACAGCGGTAATTAAGACGAGTCACATAACGGTAATTAAGACGAGTCACACAACGGTAATTAAGACGAGTCACACAGCGGTAATTAAGACGAGTCTCACAGCGGTAATTAAGACGAGTCTCACAGCGGTAATTAAGGCGAGTCTCACAGCGGTAATTAAGACGAGTCTCACAGCGGTAATTAAGACGAGTCTCACAGCGGTAATTAAGGCGAGTCTCACAGCGGTAATTAAGACGAGTCTCACAGCGGTAATTAAGATGAGTCTCACAGTGGTAATTAAGACGAGTCACACAGCGGTAATTAAGACGAGTCACACAACGGTAATTAAGACGAGTCACACAGCGGTAATTAAGACGAGTCTCACAGTGGTAATTAAGACGAGTCACACAGCGGTAATTAAGACGAGTCTCACAGCGGTAATTAAGACGAGTCACACAGCGGTAATTAAGACGAGTCACACAGCGGTAATTAAGACGAGTCACGCAGCGGTAATTAAGACCTATTAGCAGGATGGTTTACACATGACTACAGGACAATCAGGAGCTTTTTAATAAACCACTGTTTATTCAAAGGTAGATTAGCTGCTATTTGTCAGTCTGTATGTTGTATTCTACAGGGAATAGAGAGATTATACAGGGAAAAGAGATATTCCACAGGGAACAGAGAGATTCTACAGGGAAAAGAGAGATTCTACAGGGAATAGAGAGATTCTACAGGGAATAGAGAGATTCCACAGGGAAAAGAGAGATTACACAGGGAAAAGATAGACTCTACAGGGAATAGAGAGCTTCTACAGGGAACAGTGAGATTCTACAGGGAAAAGACAGATTCTACAGGGAATAGAGAGATTCTACAGGGAATAGAGACATTTCACAGGGAAAAGAGAGATTACACAGGGAATAGAGAGATTCTACAGGGAATAGAGAGACTCTACAGGGAATAGAGAGACTGAACGTGTTTCAGACGTTTTGTTAAGGGTCTCAGCTTAATAGCTGCCATTACAGTTCATGGTCTGAACTACACTAATGCATTGCTTCGTGTGAATATATATCACTACCTTGTATTTTATTAATTACTGAGTTCAGTTCTCTTCCAGCAGCAAATGGTTCCGTTAAATTGTCACATTACGTAGTTAATAGTGAGTGTGTCAAATAATTTGATGCTGATGTAGGTATTCTGTTCGATACTCCAGAATACTCATAAAGCAAAAGCTTGTTTCATAAAGTAATAGTTTGCTCTTATTCTAACTGGTAATAAACTATCTAATAAACATGTCTAACCCTAAAGATTAAAATCATTCGCTGTGGTGGGTTTTTACATATTTTCCAAAATATTAATTAATAACGTTTAAACATTTCCCCAGTATTGACACAACAACAGCTAGAGCTGCTGTCCAAACAGTTGAGCAAGAAGAGAGATGTGTGTGTGTGTGTGTGTGTGTGTGTGTGTGTGTGTGTGTGTGTGTGTGTGTGTGTTTATTAGAAAAGTCTATTAAAAATATATTGTATATACACCATCACAATAAATCCATTAATTATTATATTCAGGTCTAAAGAAACATAATGAAATGAAGATAGGATTCTCTGGTTATTTATACTCCTCTTCATCAGTCCTGCTGGGTAGGATTCTCTGGTTATTTATACTCCTCCTCTTCATCAGTCATGCTGGGTAGGATTCTCTGGTTATTTATACTCCTCTTCATCAGTCATGCTGGGTAGGATTCTCTGGTTATTTATACTCCTCTTCATCAGTCCTGCTGGGTAGGATTCTCTGGTTATTTATACTCCTCTTCATCAGTCCTGCTGGGTAGGATTCTCTGGTTATTTATACTCCTTCTCTTCATCAGTCATGCTGGGTAGGATTCTCTGGTTATTTATACTCCTCTTCATCAGTCCTGCTGGGTAGGATTCTCTGGTTATTATACTCCTCCTCTTCATCAGTCCTGCTGGGTAGGATTCTCTGGTTATTTATACTCCTCTTCATCAGTCCTGCTGGGTAGGATTCTCTGGTTATTTATACTCCTCCTCTTCATCAGTCCTGCTGGGTAGGATTCTCTGGTTATTTATACTCCTCCTCTTCATCAGTCATGCTGGGTAGGATTCTCTTGTTGTTTCACTCCACACATCAACCAATGTTTGAGAAGCATGTCTCTGGGCGACAGGTGATTTTCAGCCCAGTACTCTGTATGCCATGGGCCCTCCTACCCTGTTTAGCTACCCAGTACTCTGTATAGGCTCTTCTACCCTGTTCCTGTAGCTACCCAGTACTCTGTATACCATGGGGTCTCCTACCCTGTTCCTGATGCTACCCAATGCTTAATTTTGGAAACCAAGTTAAATCTATTCGGGAACATGTTTTCACAACAAAACCAATGGAAGCTGTTGAGGGGAAGAACCTCTCATATTAATGGCTGGAACGTAGCGAATGAAATGGCATGTATTTGATTCCATTCCACTCGTTCTGCTCTAGCCATTACCACGTCCCCGTACTCCCCAATTAAGGTGCCACCAACCTCATTTGAACTAAACGTATTTCATTAAACTGTTGGCAGCCCCTCTCTCTGCACACTGGAGAAAGGAATGAAAGAGAGAGAGGAGGAGATGTAAACGCACGGTGGTGAGATATTCTGTAGCTGAAGCTAACGTGTGAGACTATTAATTATGAAAACATAAACAATGTCCTATTACTAGGCTATTCAAAATAAATACAAATGAACTATAAGTGTAGGCTAGCTCTGTAAGTTAACCCTGCCTCAGTGAACCAACAGCATGGCCTAGGGCTATTCAATCTAAATGTTCTGGATAGATGTTTTGGAGCGTAGCGTAAGGTAACCGGTCCATCCTGTATGGATAATAATACAGTCCACACATAAAGGTGATTGCTAGTGTGTTAAACTTCGGAGTATAGGCTAGATGTTACGTTTGTGTGTAGAGAAGGACCAAGGCGCAGCTTGAGTATCGTTCCACTTCTTTATTAATAAGTGAAACTTTGCCAAAATACAAAAAAACAATAAAGAATAAACAAAACGTGACTAAAGAGATGCTACATGCACTAACTCAAAATAATCTCCCACAAACAACATGTGGGAAAAGCAACTACTTAAATATGATCCCCAATTAGAGACAACGATGACCAGCTGCCTCTAATTGGGAATCATACAAAAACCCCAACATAGAAAAAAGAAACTAGAACACGACATAGAAATAAATAAACTAGATAAACCCCCCAGTCACACCTTGATCTACTCTACCATAGAAAATAAGAGCTCGCTATGATCAGGACGTGATACTAGACCAATTATGTCCCTAATACATCTTAATTCTGTTTTTTTTTTGCCATGATTAATATGCAGTAGTCTATGTAATGTATAACAACGGTATAATCGGGCTCATATATAGGTCTATGCGTATGCATCAGCTCTAATACAGATATGGGTGTTTTGAATTAATCATCATCTTAGAAAGCGCTGTCCATTTCATTGTCTTTGGAACAACATCCACAACGGCCATGTTTTCCACTCAGTTTCAACCTGTTGTTGAACATCGATCTTCAAATTGATCATCACAGTGAGGTGAGTTAGAGGAACAATGTCAGAGTGGTTAGAGGGACAATAGAGTCCTGAGTACCAGGCCATTATGACCTGATGGAGGGACAATAGAGTCCTGAGTACCAGGCCATTATGACCTGATGGAGGGACAATAGAGTCCTGAGTACCAGACCATTAGGACCTGATGGAGGGACAATAGAGTCCTGAGTACCAGGCCATTAGGACCTGATGGAGGGACAATAGAGTCCTGAGTACCAGGCCATTAGGACCTGATGGAGGGACAATAGAGTCCTGAGTACCAGGCCATTAGGACCTGATGGAGGGACAATAGAGTCCTGAGTACCAGGCCATTAGGACCTGATGGAGGGACAATAGAGTCCTGAGTACCAGGCCATTAGGACCTGATGGAGGGACAATCGAGCCCTGAGTACCAGGCCATTAGGACCTGATGGAGGGACAATCGAGCCCTGAGTACCAGGCCATTAGGACCTGATGGAGGGACAATCGAGCCCTGAGTACCAGGCCATTAGGACCTGATGGAGGGACAATAGAGTCCTGAGTACCAGGCCATTATGACCTGATGGAGGGACAATCGAGCCCTGAGTACCAGGCCATTAGGACCTGATGGAGGGACAATAGAGTCCTGAGTACCAGGTCATTAGGACCTGATAGAGGGACAGTAGAGCCCTGAGTACCAGGCCATTAGGACCTGATGGAGGGACAATAGAGCCCTGAGTACCCGGCCATTAGGACCTGATGGAGGGACAATAGAGCCCTGAGTACCAGGCCATTAGGACCTGATGGAGGGACAATAGAGCCTTGAGTACCAGGTCATTAGGACCTGATGGAGGGACAATAGAACCCTGAGTACCAGGCCATTAGGACCTGATGGAGGGACAATAGAGCCCTGAGTACCAGGCCATTAGGACCTGATGGAGGGACAATAGAGCCCTGAGTACCAGGCCATTAGGACCTGATGGAGGGACAATAGAGCCCTGAGTACAAGGCTATTAGGACCTGATGGAGGAACAATAGATTCCTGAGTACCAGGCCATTAGGACCTGATGGAGGGACAATAGAGCCCTGAGTACCAGACCATTAGGACATGATGTAATATAGTGTGTATTATAGTGTGTATTAGGTGTGTACTATAGTGTGTATTATAGTTTGTATTATAGTGTGTATTATA
>NW_021822745.1:143441-169765 GCF_901001165.1 Salmo trutta
AGTTTGACTCCAGTCCTTAGAGAGTTACAGTATGATTCCAGTCCTCAGAGAGTTACAGTATGATTCCAGTCCTCAGAGAGTTACAGTATGACTCCAGTCCTCAGAGAGTTACAGTATGACTCCAGTCCTCAGAGAGTTACAGTATGACTCAAGTCCTCAGAGAGTTACAGCATGACTCCAGTCCTCAGAGAGTTACAGTCTGATTCCAGTCCTCAGAGAGTTACAGTATGATTCCAGTCCTTAGAGAGTTGCAGTATGATTCCTGTCATTGTGTTCTCCTCAGAGAGTTGCAGTATGATCCCAGTCCTCAGAGAGTTACAGTATGATTCCAGTCTTCAGAGAGATACAGTATGACTCCAGTCTTTGTGTTTCCTCAGAGAGTTACAGTATGACTCCAGTCCTCAGAGAGTTACAGTATGATTCCAGTCCTCAGAGAGTTACAGTATGACTCCAGTCCTCAGAGAGTTACAGTATGACTCCAGTCCTCAGAGAGTTACAGTATGATTCCAGTCTTCAGAGAGATACAGTATGACTCCAGTCTTTGTGTTCTCCTCAGAGAGTTGCAGTATGATTCCAGTCTTTGTGTTCTCCTCAGAGAGTTACAGTATGATTCCAGTCCTCAGAGAGTTACAGTATGACTCCAGTCCTCAGAGAGTTACAGTATGATTCCAGTCCTCAGAGAGTTACAGTATGATTCCAGTCCTCAGAGAGTTACAGTATGACTCCAGTCTTTGTGTTCTCCTCAGAGAGTTACAGTATGATTCCAGTCTTTGTGTTCTCCTCAGAGAGTTACAGTATGATTCCAGTCCTCAGAGAGTTACAGTATGATTCCAGTCCTCAGAGAGTTACAGTATGACTCCAGTCCTCAGAGAGTTACAGTATGACTCCAGTCCTCAGAGAGTTGCAGTATGATCCCAGTCCTCAGAGAGTTACAGTATGACTCCAGTCCTCAGAGAGTTACAGTATGACTCCAGTCCTCAGAGAGTTACAGTATGACTCCAGTCCTCAGAGAGTTACAGTATGATTCCAGTCCTCAGAGAGTTACAGTATGACTCCAGTCCTCAGAGAGTTACAGTATGACTCCAGTCCTCAGAGAGTTACAGTATGACTCCAGTCCTCAGAGAGTTACAGTATGACTCCTGTCCTCAGAGAGTTACAGTATGATTCCAGTCCTTAGAGAGTTACAGTATGATTCCAGTCCTCAGAGAGTTACAGTATGACTCCAGTCCTCAGAGAGTTACAGTATGACTCCAGTCCTCAGAGAGTTACAGTATGATTCCAGTCCTCAAAGAGTTACAGTATGATTCCAGTCCTTAGAGAGTTGCAGTATTATTCCAGTCATTGTGTTCTCCTCAGAGAGTTGCAGTATGATCCCAGTCCTCAGAGAGTTACAGTATGATTCCAGTCCTCAGAGAGTTACAGTATGACTCCAGTCCTCAGAGAGTTACAGTATGATTCCAGTCCTCAGAGAGTTACAGTATGATTCCAGTCTTTGTGTTTCCTCAGAGAGTTACAGTATGACTCCAGTCGTTGTGTTCTCCTCAGAGAGTTACAGTATGACTCCAGTCCTCAGAGAGTTACAGTATGATTCCAGTCTTTGTGTTTCCTCAGAGAGTTACAGTATGACTCCAGTCTTTGTGTTCTCCTCAGAGAGTTACAGTATGATTCCAGTCCTCAGAGAGTTACAGTATGACTCCAGTCTTTGTGTCTCCTCAGAGAGTTACAGTATGACTCCAGTCCTCAGAGAGTTACAGTATGATTCCAGTCCTCAGAGAGTTACAGTATGATTCCAGTCCTCAGAGAGTTACAGTATGACTCCAGTCCTCAGAGAGTTACAGTATGACTCCAGTCCTCAGAGAGTTACAGTATGATTCCAGTCCTCAGAGAGTTACAGTATGACTCCAGTCCTCAGAGAGTTACAGTATGATTCCAGTCCTCAGAGAGTTACAGTATGACTCCAGTCTTTGTGTTTCCTCAGAGAGTTACAGTATGTGTCAATGAGAGGCCACAACCCAACAGAAACTCCCAGCTTCCAGCCAGAGACAAACTTTATGAGCCAGACATATGGGTTGCGTCCCAAACGGCAGTGTGTTCCCTATGTAGTGTACTACGTTTTTTTGGGGTGGTGGGGTGCCAGGGCCCATAGAGCTCTGTTTAAAATGTAGTGTACTACGTAGGGAATATGGTGCCCGTTTGGGACGAATCCCATTCGGGTGTCATAACACACCACAAAATAGATTTTCACAATAAAATTGATGTTCGTTGAGGGAATCAGAGTCATTCAAATTGACTGACTGCAGTTTATAACATAACTGTAGCTCTCTCTATTTTAATGTCAGAGATACAGCGTCATATAAACTTCAACGTGGGGTAAAATATTCAGAATGAAAACGTCCTGTTCAAATCAAATCAAATGTTATTGGTCACAATACACGTGTTTAGCAGATGTTAATGTGAGTGTAGCGAAATGCTTGTGCTTCTAGTTCCGACCGTGCGGTAATATCTAACAAGTAATCTAACAAATTCCCAAAAACAACTACCTTATACACACTAAAGGGATGGAATGAGAATATGTACATATAAATATATGGATGAGCGATGGCAGAGAGGCATAGGCAAGATGCAGTAGATGGTATAAAATACAGTATATACATATGAGATGAGTAATGCAAGATACGTAAACATTATTTAAAGTGGCATTGTGTAAAGTGACTAGTGATCCATGTATTAAGGTGGCCAGTGATCGGGTCTCCATGTAGGCAGCAGCCTCTCTGAGTTAGTGATGGCTGTTTACCAGTCTGATGGCCTTGAGATAGAAGCTGTTTACCAGTCTGATGGCCTTGAGATAGAAGCTGTTTTTCAGCCTCTCTGTGTTAGTGATGGCTGTTTACCAGTCTGATGGCCTTGAGATAGAAGCTGTTTAGCAGTCTGATGGCCTGGAGATAGAAGCTGTTTTTCAGCCTCTCTGTGTTAGTGATGGCTGTTTACCAGTCTGATGGCCTTGAGATAGAAGCTGTTTAACAGTCTGATGGCCTTGAGATAGAAGCTGATTAACAGTCTGATGGCCTTGAGATAGAAGCTGTTTTTCAGTCTCTCTGTGTTAGTTATGGCTGTTTAGAAGTCTGATGGCCTTGAGATAGGAGCTGTTTATTATCAGTCTGATGGCCTTGAGATAGAAGCTGTTTATTATCAGTCTGATGGCCTTGAGATAGGAGCTGTTTATTATCAGTCTGATGGCCTTGAGATAGGAGCTGTTTATTATCAGTCTGATGGCCTGGAGATAGAAGCTGTTTATTATCAGTCTGATGGCCTTGAGATAGGAGCTGTTTATTATCAGTCTGATGGCCTTGAGATAGGAGCTGTTTATTATCAGTCTGATGGCCTTGAGATAGGAGCTGTTTATTATCAGTCTGATGGCCTTGAGATATAAGCTGTTTATTATCAGTCTGATGGCCTTGAGATAGGAGCTGTTTATTATCAGTCTGATGGCCTGGAGATAGGAGCTGTTTATTATCAGTCTGATGGCCTTGAGATAGGAGCTGTTTTCCAGTCAACAACAACAACAACAAGCCAGGGACGTCTATCTATCTCTATAACTGTCTATCTCTATAACTGTCTATCTATCTCTATAACTGTCTATCTATCTCTATAACTGTCTATCTCTATAACTGTCTATCTATCTCTATAACTGTCTATCTATCTCTATAACTGTCTAGCTCTATAACTGTCTATCTATCTCAATAACTGTCTATCTATCTCAATAACTGTCTGTCTATCTCTATAACTGTCTATCTATCTCTATAACTGTCTATCTCTATAACTGTCTATCTATCTCTGTCTGTCTATCTATCTCTGTAACTGTCTATCTATCTCTATACTGTCTATCTCAATAACTGTCTATCTCTATAACTGTCTATCTATCTCTGTAACTGTCTATCTCTATAACTGTGCACGGGGTTATTATCTTGCTGAAACAGGAAAAGGCCTCCCCCAAATTGTTGCCACAAAGCACAGAACCGTCTAGAATGTCATTGTATGCTGTAGCGTTGTCATGCCCTGACCATAGAAAGCTTTTATTCTTCTATGGTAGAGTAGGTCAGGAAGTGACAGAGGGTTTTGTCTAGTCTATTTATGTCTATGTTGGTTCTAGTTTCTTTTTTCTATGTTGGGGGTTTTGTCTAGTTTATGTATTCCTATGTGGGGTTCTAGTTGTTGTATTTCTATGTTGTTGTTTTTTTGGGATGATCTCCAATTAGAGGCAGCTGGTCATCGTTGTCTCAAATTGGGGATCATATTTAAGTGGTTGTTTTTCCCCACCTTGTGTTTGTGGGAGATTATTTTGAGTAAGAGTCTGTTCCACTCTTCGTCACGGTTTGTTGTTTTGTTTATTAGTTTATTTGTATGTCTTATAGTTTCACAATTATAATCAAATCAAATCAAATCAAATTTATTTATATAGCCCTTCTTACATCAGCTGATATCTCAAAGTGCTGTACAGAAACCCAGCCTAAAACCCCAAACAGCAAGCAATGCAGGTGTAGAAGCACGGTGGCTAGGAAAAACTCCCTAGAAAGGCCAAAACCTAGGAAGAAACCTAGAGAGGAACCAGGCTATGAGGGGTGGCTAGGAAAAACTCCCTAGAAAGGCCAAAACCTAGGAAGAACCTAGAGAGGAACCAGGCTATGAGGGGTGGCCAGTCCTCTACTGGCTGTACTGGGTAGAGAGGAACCAGGCTATGAGGGGTGGCCAGTCCTCTTCTGGCTGTGCCAGGTGGAGATTATAACAGCACATGGCCTAGATGTTCAAACATTCATAAATGACCAGCATGGTCAAATAATAATAATCATAGTAGTTGTCGAGGGTGCAACAAGTCAGTAACACAAGAGTAAGTGTCAGTTGGCTTTTTCATAGCCGATCTTTGAGAGTATCTCTACCGCTCCTGCTGTCACGATTGTCTAGGACCAGTAGATATGTGAAATCAGGAGCAGGAGACAGAGGGCCGGAGCAACTGAGTTTTAATAATAAATACAAGACGCAATAGCCGTTGGGCACAGGGCGCGTGGCGAAGTCCGCCAGGAGAAAACACTTTTCCCAAAACAAATAAGCGCACTGGAAGACAAACAGCGCGCGGGGCGCAGCCCGGCAATATAATGTCTACTAATAGGATACAATTACAACTGTCCTGAGTGAACAAATAAACAATCCCGCACGAGAACCCCAACTGAAAATACACACTAAATAACCCCCCACTAATGACAAACACAAAACAGGTGCGGGATAGACAGACAAAACCAAAAGACACAGAAACCAACGATCGGTGGCAGCTAATAGGCCGGCGAGCGCCGCCCGACCGAGGAGGGGCGCCACCTTCGTTAGATACTGTGACACCTGCTGTCTCTAGAGAGTTGAAAACAGCAGGTCTGGGACAGGTGACAGCCGTGACAAGCGTTAAGATTTCCCTTCACTGGACTAAGGGGCCTAGCCCAAACCATGAAAAACAGCACCAGACCATTATTCACACTGTGTGCAAAAAAAAAAGTGTTTAACATGATTTTTGAATAACTACCTCATATCTCTACCTGAAACAAATATAAGGCAAGTTTTCCAATGGATCAGAAAGAAGGGCACCTATCGGTAGATGGGTAAATAAAAAGCAGACATTGAATATCCCTTTGAGCATGGTGAAGTTATTAATTACACTTTGGATGGTGTTATCAATACACCCAGTCACTACAAAGATACAGGCGTCCTTCCTAACTCAGTTGCCGGAAAGGAAGGAAACCGCTCAGGGATTTAATCATGAGACCAATGGTGACTTTAATAAAACAATTTAATGGCTGTGATGGGAGAAAACTAAGGATGGATTAACAACATTGTAGTTACTCCACAATACTAACCTAAATGACAAAGTGAAAATAAAGAACCTTGTACAGAATAAAAATATCCCAAAACATGCATCCCGTTTGCATCAAGACACTAAAGTAATACTGCAAAAAATGCGGTAACTTTATGTCCTGAATACAAAGTGTTATGTTCGGGGCAAATTCAACACAACACATCACTGAGTACCTCTCTTCATATTTTCAAGCATGGTGGTGGCTGCATCATGTTATGGGTATGCTTGTCATAGTTTTTTTGTTGTTGATAAAAAATAAACGGAATAGAGCTAAGCACAGGGAAAATGCTAGAATAAAATCTGGTTTAGTCCGCTTTCCAACAGACACTGGGAGACAAATTCACCTTTCAGCAGGACAATAACCTAAAACACAAGGCCAAATCTACACTGGGAGATGAATTCACCTTTCAGCAGGACAATAACCTAAAACACAAAGCCAAATCTACACTGGAGTTGTTTACCAAGATAATGTTGAATGTTCCTATCTATGAAAATGACTGTCTAGTAATGATCAAAAAACAACTTGACAGAGCTTGAACAATTTTAAAAAGAATATTGTGCAACTGTTGTACAGAAAGACTCACAGCTCTTAGAGACTTACCCAGAAAGACTCACAGCTCTTAGAGATTTACCCAGAAAGACTCACAGCTCTTAGAGATTTACCCAGAAAGACTCACAGCTCTTAGAGACTTACCCAGAAAGACTCACAGCTCTTAGAGATTTACCCAGAAAGACTCACAGCTCTTAGAGATTTACCCAGAAAGACTCACAGCTCTTAGAGATTTACCCAGAAAGACTCACAGCTCTTAGAGACTGACCCAGAAAGACTCACAGCTCTTAGAGACTTACCCAGAAAGACTCACAGCTCTTAGAGACTTACCCAGAAAGACTCACAGCTCTTAGAGACTTACCCAGAAAGACTCACAGAGAGTTCAGTTAGTAGTCTAGAGGGAGGCTGAGAAGGGGGAGAGAGGGGGGAGAGAGGGGGGAGAGACAGTAGGAGAGTGATCCAAACTCTTAAGAGAGTGCTGTGGCTGATTCTGTGCCTGTTATTTCTATTATATGATTGGCAGTTATGAGAGGGCTGGATGGTCTGGTAATAACTATTGATGTTGATGTCTGTGACCATGCATGTACACACACACACACACACACACACACACAGAGAGAGAGAGAGAGAGAGAGAGAGAGAGAGAGAGACACACACACACACAGAGAAAGACACACACACACACACAGAGAAAGACACACACACACACACAGAGAGAGAGAGACACACACACACACAGAGAAAGACACACACACACAGAGAAAGACACACACACACACACACAGAGAGTGAGAGAGAGAGAGAGAGAGAGAGAGAGAGAGAGACAGAGACAGAGACAGAGACAGAGACAGAGACAGAGACAGAGACAGAGAGAGAGAGAGTGTTCTGGAACAGCTAGGCTAGGTCCTTATCCTGTAATGGTTACTATCCATTAAAGTATGTTCCCTGAGAACACCGCTGCCAAGCTAAACGGATACATCTCATGCATTCAACCCTCTAAGACACAATATTAGCATTCAGGACATTACTGAGCAGAACAGTAGCGGAGCCAGACTATAGATTCACTGTGTAGCTCAAGGCTCAGTAAACTGGCCATAATTGTAGTCCCAGTTGAAATATACAGTTACTTTACATTGAGAAAGAGGCCTTACCAAAGAAATACATTGAATAGATTAGAGTACATTAGTGGGAGTAGGATTGGTCTTCTATGTCTTCAAATTGTGTTAGGGGTCAGGGGTTAGAGGTTAGGGGTTAGGATGTGTATGGGTTAAGGTTAGGGGTTAGGATGTGTATGGGTTAGGGGTTAGGATGTGTATGGGTTAGGGGTTAGGATGTGTATGGGTTAGGGGTTAGGATGTGTATGGGTTAGGGGTTAGGATGTGTATGAGTTAGGGGTTAGGGGTTAGGATGTGTATGGGTTAGGGGTTAGGATGTGTATGGGTTAGGGGTTAGGATGTGTATGGGTTAGGGGTTAGGATGTCTATGGGTTAGGGGTTAGGATGTGTATGGGTTAGGGGTTAGGATATGTATGGGTTAGGGGTTAGGGTGTGTATGGGTTAGGGGTTAGGGTGTGTATGGGTTAAGGTTAGGGGTTAGGATGTGTATGGGTTAAGGTTAGGGGTTAGGATGTGTATGTGTTAAGGTTAGGGGTTAGGGGTTAGGATGTACATGGGTTAGGGGTTAGGATGTGTATGGGTTAGTGGTTAGGATGTGTATGGGTTAAGGGTAGGGGTTTGGATTTGTATGGGTTAGGGGTTAGGATGTGTATGGGTTAAGGTTAGGGGTTAGGATGTGTATGGGTTAGGAGTTAGGGGTTAGGATGTGTATGGGTTAGGAGTTAGGGGTTAGGGGTTAGGATGTGTATGGGTTAAGGTTAGGAGTTAGGATGTGTATGGGTTAAGGTTAGGGGTTAGGAGGTGTATGGGTTAGAGGTTAGGAGGTGTATGGGTTAGGGGTTAGGATGTGTATGGGTTAGGGGTTAGGATGTGTATGGGTTAGGGGTTAGGATGTGTATGGGTTAGGGGTTAGGATGTGTATAGGTTAAGGTTAGGAGTTAGGATGTGTATGGGTTAAGGTTAGGGGTTAGGATGTGTATGGGTTAAGGGTTAGGATGTGTATGGGTTAGGGGTTAGGGGTCAGGATGTGTATGGGTTAAGGTTAGGGGTTAGGGGTTAGGATGTGTATGGGTTAAGGTTAGGAGGTGTATGGGTTAGGGGTTAGGATGTGTATGGGTTAGGGGTTAGGATGTGTATGGGTTAGGGGTTAGGGGTCAGGATGTGTATGGGTTAGGGGTTAGGGGTCAGGATGTGTATGGGTTAAGGTTAGGGGTTAGGGGTTAGGGGTTAGGATGTGTATGGGTTAAGGTTAGGGGTCAGGATGTGTATGGGTTAGGGGTTAGGATGTGTATGGGTTAGGAGTTAGGATGTGTTTGGGTTAAGGTTAGGGGTTAGGATGTGTATGGTTTAGGGGTTAGGGGTTAGGATGTGTATGGGTTAAGGTTAGGGGTTAGGATGTGCATGGGTTAAGGTTAGGGGTTAGGATGTGTATGGGTTAGGGGTTAGGATGTGTATGGGTTAGGGGTTAGGAAGTGTATGGGTTAGGGGTTAGGATGTGTATGGGTTAGGGGTTAGGATGTGTTTGGGTTAAGGTTAGGGGTTAGGGGTTAGGATGTGTATGGGTTAGGAGTTAGGGGTTAGGCGTTAGGATGTGTATGGGTTAGGGGTTAGGGGTTAGGATGTGTATGGGTTAGGGGTTAGGATGTGTATGGGTTAAGGGTTAGGATATGTATGGGTTAAGGTTAGGGTTAGGATGTGTATGGGTTAAGGTTAGGGGTTAGGATGTGTATGGGTTAAGGTTAGGGGTTAGGATGTGTATGGGTTAAGGTTAGGGGTTAGGATGTGTATGGGTTAGGAGTTAGGGGTTAGGCGTTAGGATGTGTATGGGTTAAGGTTAGGAGTTAGGATGTGTATGGGTTAAGGTTAGGGGTTAGGATGTGTATGGGTTAGGGGTTAGGATGTGTATGGGTTAGGGGTTAGGATGTGTATGGGTTAAAGGTTAGGATGTGTATGGGTTAGGGGTTAGGAGGTGTATGGGTTAGGGGTTAGGATGTGTATGGGTTAGAGTTAGGGGTTAGGATGTATATGGGTTACAGTTAGGGGTTAGGATGCGTATGGGTTAAGGTTAGGGGTTAGGATATGTGTGGGTTAGGGGTTAGGATGTGTATGGGTTAAGGTTAGGGGTTAGGATGTGTATGGGTTAAGGTTAGGGGTTAGGATGTGTATGGGTTAAGGTTAGGGGTTAGGATATGTGTGGGTTAGGGGTTAGGATGTGTATGGGTTAAGGTTAGGGGTTAGGATGTGTATGGGTTAAGGTTAGGGGTTAGGATGTGTATGGGTTAAGGGTTAGGATGTGTATGGGTTAAGGTTAGGGGTTAGGATGTGTATGGGTTAAGGTTAGGGGTTTGGATGTGTATGGGTTAAGGTTAGGGGTTAGGATGTGTATGGATTAGAGTTAGGGGTTAGGAGGTGTATGGGTTAGGGGTTAGGAGGTGTATGGGTTAGGGGTTAGGAGGTGTATGGGTTAGGGGTTAGGATGTGTATGGGTTAGGGGTTAGGAGGTGTATGGGTTAGGGGTTAGGAGGTGTATGGTTAGGGGTTAGGAGGTGTATGGGTTAGGGGTTAAGAGGTGTATGGCTTAAGGTTAGGGGTTAGGAGGTGTATGGGTTAGGGGTTAGGAGGTGTATGGGTTAGGGGTTAGGAGGTGTATGGGTTAGGGGTTAGGAGGCGTATGGGTTAGGGGTTAGGAGGTGTATGGGTTAGGGGTTAGGAGGTGTATGGGTTAGGGGTTAGGAGGTGTATGGGCTAGGGGTTAGGAGGTGTATGGTTAGGGGTTAGGGGTTAGGAGGTGTATGGGTTAGGGGTTAGGAGGTGTATGGGTTAAGGTTAGGGGTTAGGAGGTGTATGGGTTAGGGGTTAGGAGGTGTATGGGTTAAGGGTTAAGGTTAAGGGTTAGGATGTGTAGTCTAGCTTCCATTGGACACTTTCCTCTGTTTACGTCCCTACCTCTCAAATCAAATCAAACTGTGTTTGTCAGATGCACCAAATACAAGTGTTAAACTTTACCGTGAAATGCTTACTTACATTAGAAACCAACAGTGCAGTTCAAGAAGAAGAAAATATTTACCAAATAAACTGAAGTAAAAAAATACAAATAAATATCACAATAACATAAGAATAAAGAGGCTATATACAGGGGGTGCCGGTACAGAGTCAATGTGGAGGCTATATACAGAGGGTACCGGTACAGAGTCAATGTGGAGGCTATATACAGGGTATTACGGTACAGAGTCAATGTGGAGGCTATATACAGGGGGTACCGGTACAGAGTCAATGTGGAGGCTATATAGAGGGTACCGGTACAGAGTCAATGTGGAGGCTATATACAGGGTATTACGGTACAGAGTCAATGTGCGGGGTTACAGGTTTGAGGTAATTTGTACATGTAGGTGGGGGTGAAGTGACTATGCATAGATAATAAACAAACAGCGAGTAGCAGCAGTGTACAAGAGTGGGGGGGTCAATGTAAATTGTCCGGTGGCGATTTTATGAATTGTTTAGCAGTCTGATGGCTTGGGGGTAGAGGCTGTTGAGGAGCCTTTTGGTCCTAGACTTGGTTCTCCGGTACCGCTTGCCGTTCAATAGCAGAGAGAACAGTCTATGACTTGGGTGACTGGAGTCTCTGACAATTTTCTAGACGTACCAAAAAATATATAATTTCCTGATACATTTGAAATGAAGTTTATTTTGCGGCCCAAATAGACAAGGTTATGAACGAATTTTGGCGGAATGCATCGCTTGTCTGCCGTTGAAGCAGAGCTCTGTTACCCGACCTGAGTCTGAAAGGCCTCAAACATTATACATCTGGTTAGAGGCTAGTAGGGACCGGTTTCTTTTTCATCAATAACTAGGGTATTGGCCGGGTTCGGGAATCACTAAATTGATCTGCAGTACAGTCAGATCCGTCTAAGGTCGTGATATGGTGTCGGAAAAGCTTCGACCTCGTCAAATGTAAAACAGGAGATTATTTCACAGAAAATATATGAATCTTCCTTCAGTGTTGATGAAAAGTAGCTGACAGCTCACTGTCCTCTCATGTCTCTAACTCTCCTCTCATGTCTCTAACTGTCCTCTCATGTCTCTAACTCTCCTCTCATGTCTCTAACTATCCTCTCATGTCTCTAACTGTCCTCTCCTGTCTCTAACTGTCCTCTCATGTCTCTAACTGTCCTCTCATGTCTCTAACTGTCCTCTCCTGTCTCTAACTGTCCTCTCCTGTCTCTAACTGTCCTCTCATGTCTCTAAATGTCCTCTCCTGTCTCTAACTCTCCTCTCATGTCTCTAACTCTCCTCTCATGTCTCTAACTGTCCTCTCATGTCTCTAAATGTCCTCTCATGTCTCTAACTGTCCTCTCCTGTCTCTAACTGTCCTCTCATGTCTCTAACTGTCCTCTCATGTCTCTAACTGTCCTCTCCTGTCTCTAACTGTCCTCTCCTGTCTCTAACAGCCCACTGTCCTCTCATGTCTCTAACTGTCCTCTCATGTCTCTAACTGTCCTCTCATGTCTCTAACTGTCCTCTCATGTCTCTAACTGTCCTCTCATGTCTCTAACAGCCTACTATCCTCTCCTGTCTCTAACTGTCCTCTCCTGTCTCTAACTGTCCTCTCATGTCTCTAACTGTCCTCTCATGTCTCTAACTGTCCTCTCATGTCTCTAACAGCCCACTGTCCTCTCATGCCTCTAACAACTCACTGTCCTCTCATGTCTCTAACTGTCCTCTCCTGTCTCTAACTGTCCTCTCCTGTCTCTAACTGTCCTCTCATGTCTCTAACTGTCCTCTCCTGTCTCTAACTGTCCTCTCATGTCTCTAACTGTCCTCTCATGTCTCTAACAGCCCACTGTCCTCTCATGTCTCTAACAACTCACTGTCCTCTCCTGTCTCTAACTGTCCTCTCCTGTCTCTAACTGTCCTCTCCTGTCTCTAACTGTCCTCTCCTGCGTCTAACTGTCCTCTCCTGTCTCAAACTGTCCTCTCCTGTCTCTAACAGCTCACTGTCCTCTCATGTCTCTAACTGTCCTCTCCTGTCTCTTACAGCTCACTGTCCTCTCATGTCTCTAACAGTTCACTGTCCTCTCATGTCTCTAACTGTCCTCTCATATCTCTAACAGCTCACTGTCCTCTCATGTCTCTAACTGTCCTCTCCTGTCTCTAACTCTCCTCTCATGTCTCTAACTGTCCTCTCCTGTCTCTAATTGTCCTCTCATGTCTCTAACTGGCCTCTCATGTCTCTAACTGTCCTCTCATGTCTCTAACTGTCCTCTCATGTCTCTAACAGCCCACTGTCCTCTCATGTCTCTAACAACTCACTGTCCTCTCATGTCTCTAACTGTCCTCTCCTGTCTCTAACTGTCCTCTCATGTCTCTAACTGTCCTCTCATGTCTCTAACTGTCCTCTCCTGTCTCTAACTGTCCTCTCATGTCTCTAACTGTCCTCTCCTGTCTCTAACTGTCCTCTCCTGTCTCAAACTGTCCTCTCCTGTCTCTAACTGTCCTCTTCTGTCTCTAACTGTCCTCTCATGTCTCTAACAGCCTACTGTCCTCTCATGTCTCTAACAACTCACTGTCCTCTCATGTCTCTAACTGTCCTCTCCTGTCTCTAACTGTCCTCTCCTGTCTCTAACTGTCCTCTCATGTCTCTAACTGTCCTCTCCTGTCTCTAACTGTCCTCTCATGTCTCTAACTGTCCTCTCATGTCTCTAACAGCCCACTGTCCTCTCATGCCTCTAACAACTCACTGTCCTCTCATGTCTCTAACTGTCCTCTCCTGTCTCTAACTGTCCTCTCCTGTCTCTAACTGTCCTGTCATGTCTCTAACTGTCCTCTCCTGTCTCTAACTGTCCTCTCCTGTCTCTAACAGCTCACTGTCCTCTCATGTCTCTAACTGTCCTCTCCTGTCTCTTACAGCTCACTGTCCTCTCCTGTCTCTAACAGTTCACTGTCCTCTCATGTCTCTAACTGTCCTCTCCTGTCTCTAACAGCTCACTGTCCTCTCCTGTCTCTAACTGTCCTCTCATGTCTCTAACAGCTCACTGTCCTCTCATGTCTCTAACTGTCCTCTCATGTCTCTAGCTGTCCTCTCCTGTCTCTAACTGTCCTCTCATGTCTCTAACTGTCCTCTCCTGTCTCTAACAGCTCACTGTCCTCTCATGTCTCTAACTCTCCTCTCATGTCTCTAACAGCCCACTGTCCTCTCATGTCTCTAACTGTCCTCTCATGTCTCTAACTGTCCTCTCCTGTCTCTAACTGTCCTCTCATGTCTCTAACTGTCCTCTCATGTCTCTAACTGTCCTCTCCTTTCTCTAACTCTCCTCTCATGTCTCTAACTGTCCTCTCCTGTCTCTAACTCTCCTCTCATGTCTCTAACTGTCCTCTCATGTCTCTAACTGTCCTCTTATGTCTCTAACTGTCCTCTCATGTCTCTAACTGTCCTCTCCTGTCTCTAACAGCCCACTGTCCTCTCATGTCTCTAACTGTCCTCTCCTGTCTCTAACAGCCCACTGTCCTCTCCTGTCTCAAACTGTCCTCTCCTGTCTCTAACAGCCCACTGTCCTCTCCTGTCTCTAACTGTCCTCTCATGTCTCTAACTGTCCTCTCATGTCTCTAACTGTCCTCTCCTGTCTCTAACTGTCCTCTCATGTCTCTTCGTTGAGCAGAGCAGCCTGAGCAGCTGTTGCTATGGATACTCATAGACTTAAAGCTCCATGAGCAGAGAGCATATGTTAAGTTGGCCAACATTTTCTGTTTATACTATTTACAGAGTCATCTCTAACAATAAAAAAAAATATTGCTTTGTATTTTTAGGTTCATTATTTCTGCGGACTGTAAATGCTTTTTTTTAATGCATGGTGTTTTAGCCATTCACTTTCCACACGTCGAAAACATTTGGTTTACTCTGTTGCTATGGTCACCGGTGGCCGTTGTCTCAGCGACACCCACAGGACCCAACTATGTAGAGTTTACACCAATATCAACGTCTCAGCTCTTTATCGCAGGACTCTGAAACCGCTGTGAAACGAGGCACATTAAATCTGAATCAATCAATCAATCAAATGTATTTATAAAGCCCTTCTTACATCAGCTGATGTCTCAAAGTGCTGTACAGAAACCCAGCCTAAAACCTCCAAACAGCAAGCAATGCAGGTGTAGAAGCACGGTGGCTAGGAAAAACTCCCTAGAAAGGCCAGAACCTAGGAAGAAACCTAGAGAGGAACCAGGCTCTGAGGGGTGACCAGTCCTCTTCTGGCTGTACTGGGTAGAGAGGAACCAGGCTCTGAGGGGTGACCAGTCCTCTACTGGCTGTACTGGTTAGACCAGAGGAACCAGGTTCTGAGGGGTGACCAGTCCTCTACTGGCTGTACTGGGTAGACCAGAGGAACCAGGCTCTGAGGGGTGACCAGTCCTCTACTGGCTGTACTGGGTAGACCAGAGGAACCAGGCTATGAGGGGTGACCAGTCCTCTACTGGCTGTACTGGGTAGAGAGGAACCAGGCTATGAGGGGTGACCAGTCCTCTACTGGCTGTACTGGGTAGACCAGAGGAACCAGGCTATGAGGGGTGACCAGTCCTCTACTGGCTGTACTGGGTAGACCAGAGGAACCAGGCTATGAGGGGTGGCCAGTCCTCTTCTGGCTGTACTGGGTAGAGAGGAACCAGGCTCTGAGGGGTGACCAGTCCTCTACTGGCTGTACTGGGTAGACCTGAGGAACCAGGCTATGAGGGGTGACCAGTCCTCTACTGGCTGTACTGGGTAGACCAGAGGAACCAGGCTCTGAGGGGTGGCCAGTCCTCTACTGGCTGTACTGGGTAGACCAGAGGAACCAGGCTCTGAGGGGTGACCAGTCCTCTACTGGCTGTACTGGGTAGACCAGAGGAACCAGGCTCTGAGGGGTGGCCAGTCCTCTACTGGCTGTACTGGGTAGACCAGAGGAACCAGGCTCTGAGGGGTGACCAGTCCTCTACTGGCTGTACTGGGTAGACCAGAGGAACCAGGCTCTGAGGGGTGACCAGTCCTCTACTGGCTGTACTGGGTAGAGAGGAACCAGGCTATGAGGGGTGGCCAGTCCTCTACTGGCTGTACTGGGTAGAGAGGAACCAGGCTCTGAGGGGTGACCAGTCCTCTACTGGCTGTACTGGGTAGAGAGGAACCAGGCTATGAGGGGTGGCTAGGAAAAACTCATTTCACAGTGGTTTCAGAGTCCTGCAATAAAGAGCTGAGACATTAATATTGGTGTAAACTCTTGAGAATTATTATTATTTTTAATTTTTTTCGGCTGATAGCCCGTTTCATGGGTACACTATCCAGTTTTGTACTGAGCATGCCCAGGCCAACTCACTGAGCTATATTGTATGTTTTATATATGTTGTTTTATTTCAATTATCAAATATCCTGCTATACCCTTGCATGTAGCAATGTCACATAGATAATCAGTGCTTCACTTGTGCTCATATAGATCCCCGGGATTCATTTTGAGTATTGTTTACATTTAGATACAGGAGCTCAACAATATTTTTGAGCTAATATTCTGTAAGCAGAACAGAAGCTGAAGCAGTAGATAATGTGAGGTGACGGTACTTTCGATAATTTTATTTAATTGAGACAAAGCTTACATATTTATTATTTTTGTCCCCCCCTCAAAAATGTATTTAGCAAATATTCGAATACTAACGTCCGATCGGATATTCGAATATTCAAATAAGAGTGCCCATCCCTAACCTGGACCTTCCTCCTCACCTTTAACCTCCTCCCTTTCCTTCCTCTCTTCTCCTCCCCCCTTCCCTCTGTCCAGTGGAGGAAGTACTGGCGGTAGAGAGAAACAGGAGGAGGAAACGAAGGAGAAACGGAGGAGAAGGAGAGTCGATACCCCTCTGTGAGGTCTGGAGCCTTTTCTGATCTCTCTCTTTCTCTCTCTCCTTATCGCTCTCTCTCTCCACCCTTCTTTCTCCCTCTCTCTCCTTCTCCCTCCCTCCTTATCTCTCTATCCCTCTCTCTCTCTCTCTCTCTCTCTCTCTCTCTCTCTCTATCCCTCTCTCTCTCTCTCTCTCTCTCTCTGTCTCTGTCTCTCTCTCTCTCTCTCTCCCTCTCTCGTTCTCTCTCTCTCTCCCTCCCTCCATCTCTCTATACTTCTCTCTCTCTCTCTGTTCTCTCTCCAGTGTCATTAATCATGTTAAATCTATTTCTGGACAGTGAGTAGTGAAACCTCTTCTCTATAAATCTGGTATGAGTTTTACCTCTCATAATGAATTAATCTAAACGCTGCTGGATACATGAGAAGACATGTACTATAAATATAGTGAAACTAGTTCGCAGAGAGGAAGCCGGGCGAGCGGAGTGGAGAAATACACAGGAAGGGAAGGAGAGAGAGACTGTAAGGTGGAATGTTGGCTTGGTTCTGCCTGTCTGTATTGTCTTTAGCACCTACAGACGTTCCTCGGCCAAGATAAATCCTTTACACAGGGTTCCTATACGGAGACATACCACCACTGGAGACGGCTAGGCTGGCTATTTCACACACACACACACACACACACACACACACACACACACACACACACACACACACACACACACACACACACACACACACACACACACACACACACACACAGACGCACACACACACGCACACACACACACACACACACACCACGACCTCCACTAGATTCGGCTGGCTTTCCTTCCAGCCAATCCTTCACTTAGCATCCCAGCACTGGTTTGAATAATTCACCTAACAGAGGGATAGAGAGAGATGGAGGGATGGATGGAGAGAGATGGAGGGATGGAGGGATGGAGGGATGGATGGAGAGAGATGGAGGGATGGAGGGATGGATGGAGAGAGAGAGATGGAGGGATGGATGGAGAGAGATGGAGGGATGGATGGAGAGAGATGGAGGGACGGATGGAGAGAGATGGAGGGATGGATGGAGAGAGATAGAGGGACGGACGGAGAGAGATGGAGGGATGGAGGGATGGATGGAGAGAGATGGAGGGATGGATGGAGAGAGATGGAGGGATGGATGGAGAGAGATGGAGGGATGGATGGAGAGAGATAGAGGGACGGACGGAGAGAGATGGAGGGATGTAAGGAAAGCTAGAGGCAGTCTGAGTAGAGAGTGATAGAAGACAGGATGTTAACGGAAGAGGTCAGAACAGTAACTGTGTAGTTAAGACAGACACTCCCACACACACACACACACACACACACACACACACACACACACACACACACACACACACACACACACACACACACACACACACACACACACACACACACACACACACACACACACACACTTACACTCACTCAGGGACAGCAGGTGGTGAGTGACACGCCAACATTAGAAGGAGTCTAAAAGAATAAATGTTTTTCCCAGGTGTCTCTGTTCTGTCGTTAGCAGCTGAACCTCAGCCCTCGACACATATTCATGTGTTCTCCGCCTCCCCTCCCTCCTCTCCTCCTCCTCTCCCCATCCATCTCTTCTCCTTTTCCTCCCCTCTCCTCCCCCTCTCCCCTTTCCATCCCCCATCTCCCCTTTCCTCCCCTCCCTCCTCTCCTCCCCCTCTCTCCCATCTTCTCCCCCTCTCTCCCCTTTCCTCCCCTCCCTCCTCTCCTCCCCCTCTCTCCCCTTTCCTCCCCCTCTCCCCTTTCTTCCACTCCCTCCTCTCCTCCCACTCTCTCCCCTTCCTCCCCTCCCTCCTCTCCTCCTCCTCTTCCTCTCCTCCCCGAACCCTTCTATCCCTTCTCTCCCTCCCCTCCCCTCCTCTCCTCACCCTGTCCCCCTCCCTCCCTCCTCTCCTCACCCTGTCCCCCTCCCTCTCCTCTCATCTCATCTCACACTTACACCCACAGCAGTTCCTTTCTGCTCCTATTTTTAAGTACAAGTGATGGGACCTCCATGAAGTTATTAGGGAAGGCAGCAGATAGTCACAGGAAAAAGAGCAGAGGAAATTGACTTTATACTCTTTCTCTCTCTCTCTCTCTCTCTCTCTCTCTCTCTCTCTCTCTCTCTCTCTCTCTCTCTCTCTCTCTCTCTCTCCCTCCCTCCCTCCGCAACACAACTCAGCTTTCCATGATTACCTGTAGAGAACAGAGAAGATAGGTATTACATTTTTTTACCCTGATGAAGACAGCTTGTCTGTCGAAACGTTGGATATTAAGTTATTCAATTATTGCATCTGAGCTCCTAGAGCATGTGGCTACTCCGTTAGCCAGCACCTAGACTAAACAGGTGTGCGTTTCGTTCGCCTCAAGATTGTCCTATCATTGTTACCTTGATAGAACAAAGCACTGGAGAGTGGGCCAGACAGAATATAAACAAGAACACATCACTAGAGAGTGGGCCAGACAGAATAAAAACAAGAACACATCACTAGAGAGTGGGCCAGACAGAATAAAAAAACAAGAACACATCACTAGAGAGTGGGCCAGACAGAATATAAACAAGAACACATCACTAGAGAGTGGGCCAGACAGAATATAAACAAGAACACATCACTAGAGAGTGGGCCAGACAGAATATAAACAAGAACACATCACTAGAGAGTGGGCCAGACAGAATAAAAACAAGAACACATCACTAGAGAGTGGGCCAGACAGAATATAAACAAGAACACATCACTAGAGAGTGGGCCAGACAGAATAAAAAAACAAGAACACATCACTAGAGAGTGGGCCAGACAGAATAAAAACAAGAACACATCACTAGAGAGTGGGCCAGACAGAATAAAAACAGAACACATCACTAGAGAGTGGGCCAGACAGAATAAAAACAGAACACATCGCTAGAGAGTGGGCCAGACAGAATATAAACAAGAACACATCACTAGAGAGTGGGCCAGACAGAATATAAACAAGAACACATCACTAGAGAGTGGGCCAGACAGAATAAAAAAACAAGAACACATCACTAGAGAGTGGGCCAGACAGAATAAAAACAGAACACATCACTAGAGAGTGGGCCAGACAGAATAAAAACAGATCATATCACTAGAGAGTGGGCCAGACAGAAGAAAAACAGAACATATCACTAGAGAGTGGGCCAGACAGAATAAAAACAAGAACATATCACTAGAGAGTGGGCCAGACAGAATAAAAACAGAACATATCACTAGAGAGTGGGCCAGACAGAATAAAAACAAGAACACATCACTAGAGAGTGGGCCAGACAGAATAAAAACAGATCATATCACTAGAGAGTGGGCCAGACAGAAGAAAAACAGAACACATCATAGAGAGTGGGCCAGACAGAATAAAAACAGAACACATCATAGAGAGTGGGCCAGACAGAATAAAAGCAACTTTTGATAAATGTATTCAAAAGCGAAATAGCAAACAAATGTAACATACAAAACAAAACATTGATTGTATTAAAAAGTGCATGTTTGTTCAAAAACATGTTTGCTGTTGCCCTAGACAAAAACACCTTATTCATCCTATCAAAGTCTTTATGATGGGGTGGCAGCGTAGCCTAGTGGTTAGAATGTTGGGCTAGTAACCAAAAGGTTGCAAGTTCAAATCCCTGAGCAGACAAGGTAGAAATCTGTTGTTAACCCACTGTTCCTTTGTTAGGCCATCATTGAAAATAAGAATGGGTTCTTAACTGACCTGCCGGGTTAAAATAAAATTTTAAAAAATGAGTAGTTGACAGGTAGAATCAGGTATGCCGGTCCAGGGCCACAACAAAGAAAATGTAATGTTGGGGTACTAGAGGACTGGAGTTGGGCTGTTGGGGTACTAGAGGACTGGAGTTGGGAAACATGTAAAGGTACAGGAGTGCGGTGCAAACAAACAGGCTTTTATTTCCAGAGCGGTAACTAGGGCAAACAGGCTTTTATTTCCAGAGCGGTAACTAGGGCAAACAGGCTTTTATTTCCAGAGCGGTAACTAGGGCAAACAGGCTTTTATTTCCAGAGCGGTAACTAGGGCAAACAGGCTTTTATTTCCAGAGCGGTAACTAGGGAAAGCAGTAGAATCAGCAAGGTTCAGTGTGAACTCAGAAAACAAAAGCATGAATTCAATAGGACTACACTCTTAGAAAAAAGGTTTTCAAAAGGGTTGTCCCCATAGGATAACCCTTTTTGCTTCCAGGTAGAACCCTTTTGGGTTCCATGTAGAACCCTTTTGGGTTCCATGTAGAACCCGTTTTGGTTCCAGGTAGAACCCTTTTGGGTTCCAGGTAGAACCCTTTTGGGTTCCATGTAAAACCCTTTTTGCTTCCAGGTAGAACCCTTTTGGGTTTCATGTAGAATCCTTTTTGCTTCCAGGTAGAACCCTTTTGGGTTCCAGGTAGAACCATTTTGGGTTCCATGTAAAACCCTTTTGGGTTCCATGTAAAACCCTTTTTGCTTCCAGGTAGAATCCTTTTGGGTTTCATGTAGAACCAAAAAGTCAGTTACACAATTTTTTTAAAACATCACAATACATTCACAGATTTCACAGCACACTGTGTTCCCTCAGGCCCCTACTCCACCACTACCACATATCTACAGTACTAAATCCATGTGTGTGTATAGTGTGAATGTTATCGTGTGTGTGTGTGTATTCATGTGTCTGTGCATGTTTGTGTTGCTTCACAGTCCCCGTTGTTCCATAAGGTGTATTTTTTATCTGTTTTATAAATCTGATTCTGCTGCTGCATCAGTTACCTGATGTGGAATAGAGTTCCATGTAGTCATGGCTCTATGTAGTACTGTGCGCCTCCCATAGTCTGTTCTGGTCTTGTGGGGTATGCATGGGGGTATCCGAGATATGTGCCAGTAGTTTAAACAGACAGCTCAGTGCATTCAACATGTCAATACCTCTCATAAATAACAAGTAGTGATGAAGTCAATCTCTCCTCCATTTTGAGCCATGAGAGATTGACATTCATATTATAATTATAATTTTGTTATTTTTTTATTTACCCTTTATTTATACAGGTTTTTCTCATTGAGATAAAATCTATTTTTTAAGAGAAAACTGGTCCAACAGCAGCAGGGGGATAAAATATTGAATTTGGCCTTTATTACTTCAAAGTTAGCTCTCTGTGTCCATCCAAGGGCCAGCCGTGCTGCCCTGTTCTGAGCCAATTGCAATTTTCCCAAGTCCCTTTTTTGGGGCACCAGTCCACATGACTGATCAGTAGTTCAGGTGAGACAAAACTAGGGCCTGTAGGACCTGCCTTGTTGATAGTGTTGTTAAGAAGGTAGAAACTAGGGCCTGTAGGACCTGCCTTGTTGATAGTGTTGTTAATATGGTAGAAACTAGGGCCAGTAGGACCTGCCTTGTTGATAGTGCTGTTAAGAAGGTAGAAACTAGAGCCTGTAGGACCTGCCTTGTTGATAGTGTTGTTAAGAAGGTAGAAACTAGGGCCAGTAGGACCTGCCTTGTTGATAGTGCTGTTAAGAAGGTAGAAACTAGAGCCTGTAGGACCTGCCTTGTTGATAGTGTTGTTAAGAAGGTAGAAACTAGAGCCTGTAGGACCTGCCTTGTTGATAGTGCTGTTAAGAAGGCAGAAACTAGGGCCTGTAGGACCTGCCTTGTTGATAGTGTTGTTAAGAAGCTAGAAACTAGGGCCTGTAGGACCTGCCTTGTTGATAGTGGTGTTAAGAAGGTAGAAACTAGGGCCTGTAGGTCCTGCCTTGTTGATAGTGTTGTTAAGAAGGCAGAGCAATGCTTTATTATAGACAGACTTCTCCCCATCTTAGCTACTGTTGTATCAATATGTTTTGACCAGGACAGTTTACAATCCAGGGTTACTCCAAGCTGTTTAGACACCTGAACTTGCTCATTTTCCACGTTATTCATTATGAGATGTAGTTGAGGTTTAGGGTTTATTGAGTGTTTTGTTCCAAATTCAATGCTTTAAGTTTTAGTAATATTTAGGACTAACTTATTCCTTGCCACCCACTCTGAAACTAACTGCAGCTCTTTATTAAGTGTTGCAGTCATTTCAGTCGCTGTAGTAGCTGACGTGTATAGTGTTGAGTCATCCGCATACATAGACACTCTGGCTTTACTCAAATAATTAGTAGGAAACAGCTTTGCCATATTATAATGTCGTCGAAATGACTTTAGAGATGGCACTGTTGCCATTACTGTTACTAGTAAAGTTCATAAAAATATTCCATATCGTCTCCCTCCCTCCCCTTCCCTCTCCCTCCTCCCTCCTCCCTCCCTCCTCTCTCCCTCCCCTCCTCCTCCCCTTCCCCTCCTCCCTCCTCCTCCCTCCTCCCTCCCCTTCCCCTCCTCCCTCCTCCCTCCTCCTCCCTCCCTCCCCTCCTCCCTCCTCCCTCCCCTTCCCCTCCTCCTCCTCTCCCTCCTCCCTCCCTCCCCTTCCCCTCCTCCCTCCCCTCCTCCTCCCTCCCTCCCCTCCTCCTCCCTCCCTCCCTCCCCTCCTCCTCCCTCCCCTTCCCCTCCTCCCTCCCTCACTAGCTAAAATACTCCTCAATCTTTATTAGCTAGCTAAAATACTCCTCAGTCTTTGTTAGCTAGCTAAAATACTCCTCAGTCTTTGTTAGCTGGCTAAAATACTCCTCAGTCTTTGTTCGCTGGCTAAAATTATACTGCATCATCTAATTAAACAACTAGCCGGACTCTTTGCTTTTCACCCCTTTCCTACATGTACACAGTACCTCAGCCAATCACCTAACCAAACCTACATGTACACATTACCTCAGCCAATCACTTAACCAAACCTACATGTACACAGTACCTCAGCCAATCAACTAACCAAATCTACATGTACATATTACCTCAGCCAATCACCTAACCAAACCTACATGTACATATTACCTCAACCAATCAACTAACCAAACCTACATGTACATATTACCTCAACCAATCACCTAACCAAATCTACATGTACGCAGTACCTCAGCCAATCACTTAACCAAATCTACATGTACATATTACCTCAGCCAATCAACTAACCAAACCTACATGTACATATTACCTCAGCCAATCAACTAACCAAATCTACATGTACATATTACCTCAGCCAATCACCTAACCAAACCTACATGTACACAGTACCTCAGCCAATCACTTAACCAAATCTACATGTACATATTACCTCAGCCAATCACTTAACCAAACCTACATGTACACAGTACCTCAGCCAATCACCTAACCAAATCTACATGTACATATTACCTCAGCCAATCACCTAACCAAACCTACATGTACACAGTACCTCAGCCAATCACTTAACCAAATCTACATGTACATATTACCTCAGCCAATCACCTAACCAAACCTACATGTACACAGTACCTCAGCCAATCAACTAACCAAACCTACATGTACATATTACCTCAGCCAATCACCTAACCAAACCTACATGTACACAGTACCTCAGCCAATCACTTAACCAAATCTACATGTACATATTACCTCAGCCAATCACCTAACCAAACCTACATGTACACAGTACCTCAGCCAATCAACTAACCAAACCTACATGTACATATTACCTCAGCCAATCACCTAACCAAACCTACATGTACACAGTACCTCAGCCAATCACCTAACCAAATCTACATGTACGCAGTACCTCAGCCAATCACCTAACCAAACCTACATGTACATATTACCTCAACCAATCAACTAACCAAACCTACATGTACATATTACCTCAACCAATCAACTAACCAAACCTACATGTACATATTACCTCAACCAATCACCCCACTACCTTGGACCCCAGTACACTGACTCGGGACTGGGATTATTTTATTTTCCTCTATTTGTTCATTTTCATACTTTTTAACTGCCATGTTGGGAAAGGGCTCGTCAGTCAGCATTTCACGGTAAAGTCAACAGTTGTTGTATTCGGTACACGTGAAAAAATAAAATTAGATTTGATTTAGCTCTCTGTCTGATAGCTTAAGTTGTGTTTTAGGTTGCTCCCTGCTTTCAACAGTATTCACAGAACCCCCTACCTACAGTATTCACAGAACCCCTTACCTACAGTATACACAGAACCCCTTACCTACAGTATTCACAGAACCCCTTACCTACAGTATTCACAGAACCCCTTACCTACAGTATTCACAGAACCCCTTACCTACAGTATTCACAGAACCCCTTACCTACAGTATTCACAGAACCCCTTACCTACAGTATTCACAGAACCCCTTACCTACAGTATTCACAGAACCCCTTACCTACAGTATTCACAGAACCCCTTACCTACAGTATTCACAGAACCCCCTACCTACAGTATTCACAGAACCCCTTACCTACAGTATTCACAGAACCCCTTACCTACAGTATTCACAGAACCCCTTACCTACAGTATTCACAGAACCCCCTACCTACAGTATACACAGAACCCCCTACCTACAGTATTCACAGAACCCCTTACCTACAGTATTCACAGAACCCCTTACCTACAGTATACACAGAACCCCTTACCTACAGTATTCACAGAACCCCTTACCTACAGTATACACAGAACCCCCTACCTACAGTATTCACAGAACCCCCTACCTACAGTATTCACAGAACCCCCTACCTACAGTATTCACAGAACCCCCTACCTACAGTATTCACAGAACCCCTTACCTACAGTATACACAGAACCCCTTACCTACAGTATTCACAGAACCCCCTACCTACAGTATACACAGAACCCCTTACCTACAGTATTCACAGAACCCCCTACCTACAGTATACACAGAACCCCCTACCTACAGTATTCACAGAACCCCTTACCTACAGTATTCACAGAACCCCTTACCTACAGTATACACAGAACCCCCTACCTACAGTATTCACAGAACCCCTTACCTACAGTATACACAGAACCCCCTTACCTACAGTATTCACAGAACCCCTTACCTACAGTATACACAGAACCCCCTTACCTACAGTATTCACAGAACCCCCTACCTACAGTATTCACAGAACCCCTTACCTACAGTATTCACAGAACCCCCTACCTACAGTATTCACAGAACCCCTTACCTAGTTTTGTCCAACCTTATTAAGCTCTTGAATTCGCGAAGCCGCCGCTCTTGAAACATGTAGATGTTTTTCTGAGGAGACGGATCGGTAGCGACATCTCTGACATTGTCCTCATTATCTTCTTCTGGCTGTGGTTGATCATTTCCTCAATCGTTTTTGTTTGTTTGTTTGTTTGTTAAAGAAAGCTTAAATTAAGCCCTGTTTCATGGTTTTAATTTTTGCTAGCTATCTTTCTAGCTAATGCCATTACCTGCCAGAAAGAGGTGGCACAGTTCTGAGGGAAAAATTTGCGCAAAAAAGGGATTGGTTGTGTGCTTAGACTGTGATTGGTTTAATTACCTATATTTAAACATTTGTAGCATTACGATTGGTTATGATTTGTAAAGAATACATTAGTATGTTTTGTTTGAGCGGTGAAGAGAAGAGTGTTGCTGTGAAAAATTGTTAGGCATAGAGTTTATTATTGGAAAACAACATTTGTTGCACAGTGATCTCAAAATAGATTTACTGGTCGCACAACAAGAACTTTAGTCACACTTTAAAGCCCTGTACACACGTACACACACACACACACACACACACACACACACACACACACACACACACACACACACACGACTGCATCTGTAGTAATGCCTGGCTGTGTGGTGACGTCAGAGTTATGGTGACAAACAGTCATTATGGGATTACCTCTGATCTGGGGCCTGTGGTTTGTTCTCCTGGGGAGGAGGTGGGAGAGGGGAGGGAGGAGGGGAGGGAGGAGGGAGGGAGGGAGGAGGAGGAGGAGGAGGGGAGAGGGAGGAGGGAGGAGG
>NW_021822745.1:170110-202610 GCF_901001165.1 Salmo trutta
GGGGGGAGCTGAAAGACGATGGCCAAAGCTTACCCACGATGTTGCACAGCGACAGTAAGTCAATAACTCATTGTTTTAGTCAAATTATGATATATTTAGGTTTTGAAGTGACAAATCTTTGGGATTTTTTTTTTCTTTCATCATGAGTCTTACGTGTCTTTTTCAAACGAGATTAAGTGCCAGTTCATTTCAGCCTACGTTTCGTTTCAGGGTTGGCTTTTACTTAACTGTGATCATCCAGGGAGGTTCATGAGTTGTCTGAAAGCTAAACAGACTTTTCTCTGTAGCTTGGCTTTCCACTACATAAAACAGCCACTAAGTCAACATTGGCTATACTGTAGAAATATATTAAAATAGAAATTATCTTTTAGGTCTTAATTTAAGGTTAAGGCTAAGGTTAGGCATTAGGGTTATCAGTGTGGTTAAGGTTAGGCATTAGGGTTATTAGTGTGGTTAGGGTTAGGCATTAGGGTTATCAGTGTGGTTAAGGTTAGGCATTAGAGTTATCAGTGTGGTTAAGGTTAGGGTTAGGCATTAGGGTTATCAGTGTGGTTAGGGTTAGGCATTTGGGTTATCAGTGTGGTTAAGGTTAGGCATTAGGGTTATCAGTGTGGTTAAGGTTAGGGTTAGGCATTAGGGTTATCAGTGTGGTTAAGGTTAAGGTTAGGCATTTGGGTTATCAGTGTGGTTAAGGTTAGGGTTAGGCATTAGGGTTATTAGTGTGGTTAAGGTTAGGCATTAGGGTTATCAGTGAGGTTAGGGTTAGGCATTAGGGTTATCAGTGTGGTTAAGGTTAGGGTTAGGCATTAGGGTTATCAGTGTGGTTAAGGTTAGGGTTGGGCATTAGTGTTATCAGTGTGGTTAAGGTTAATGTTAGGCATTAGAGTTATCAGTGTGGTTAAGGTTAAGGTTAGGCATTTGGGTTATCAGTGTGGTTAGGGTTAGGCATTAGGGTTATCAGTGTGGTTAGGGTTAGGCATTAGGGTTATCAGTGTGGTTAAGGTTAGGCATTAGGGTTATCAGTGTGGTTAGGGTTAGGCATTAGGGTTTTCAGTGTGGTTAAGGTTAGGCATTTGGGTTATCAGTGTGGTTAGGGTTAGGCATTTGGGTTATCAGTGTGGTTAGGGTTAGGCATTAGGGTTATCAGTGTGGTTAAGGTTAGGCATTAGGGTTATCAGTGTGGTTAGGGTTAGGCATTAGGGTTATCAGTGTGGTTAAGGTTAGGGTTAGGCATTAGGGTTTTCAGTGTGGTTAAGGTTAGGCATTTGGGTTATCAGTGTGGTTAGGGTTAGGCATTAGGGTTATCAGTGTGGTTAAGGTTAGGCATTAGGGTTATCAGTGTGGTTAGGGTTAGGCATTAGGGTTTTCAGTGTGGTTAAGGTTAGGCATTTGGGTTATCAGTGTGGTTAGGGTTAGGCATTAGGGTTATCAGTGTGGTTAAGGTTAGGCATTAGGGTTATCAGTGTGGTTAAGGTTATGCATTAGGGTTATTAGTGTGGTTAAGGTTAGGCATTAGGGTTATCAGTGTGGTTAGGCTAATGTTAGCAATGTAGTTAAGCTTAGGGTTAAAATCAAACTTTAAGAAGAGTATGTGGAAATATCTCGGGTTTATGACTTTGTGGTTGTGGTAACTAGTGATGATCCATCGTTTGGCGACCTTGCCATGGAGCAAATTAAAATAGGGATTGCTCATTTTCGACCATTCCATTGACCCTAAAGAGAATTCTCTACCAACCTGGGGCACAGGCCCATGCAGAATGAACTCGTCCAGTTCTTCACTATACACTCCAAACAATTCATTAGCTAGGCTATCCATATTACCAAACCGTTCAATAGCTAGTCTATCCATATAACAAACCATTCAACAATTAGGCTATCCATATTACCAAACCATTCAATAGCTAGGCTATTGAACAGTTTGATAATATGGATAGCCTAGCTATTGAACGGTTTGGTATTACCAAACCGTTCAATAGCTAGGCTATCCATATTATCAAACTGTTCAATAGCTGGGCTATCTATATTACCAAACCATTCAATAGCTAGGCTATCCATATTACCAAACTGTTCAATAGCTAGGCTATCTATATAACAAACCATTCAATAGCTAGGCTATCCATATTACCAAACCGTTCAATAGCTAGTCTATCCATTTTACCAAACCATTCAATAGCTAGGCTATCCATATTACCAAAATGTTCAATAGCTAGGCTATCCATATTACCAAACCATTCAATAGTTAGTCTATCCATATTATCAAAATGTTCAATAGCTAGGCTATCCATATTACCAAACCATTCAATAGCTAGGCTATCCATATTACCAAACCATTCAATAGCTAGGCTATCCATATTACCAAACCATTCAATAGTTAGGCTATCCATATTACCAAACCATTCAATAGCAGGCTATCCATTTTACCAAACCGTTCAATAGCAGGCTATCCATATTACCAAACCATTCACTAGCTAGGCTATCCATTTTACCAAACCATTCAATAGCTAGGCTATCCATATTACCAAACCGTTCAATAGCTAGGCTATCCATATTACCAAACCATTCAATAGCAGGCTATCCATATTACCAAACCATTCAATAGCAGGCTATCCATTTTACCAAACCGTTCAATAGCAGGCTATCCATATTACCAAACCGTTCAATAGCTAGGCTATCCATTTTACCAAACCATTCAATAGCTAGGCTATCCATATTACCAAAATGTTCAATAGCTAGGCTATCCATATTACCAAACCATTCAATAGCTAGGCTATCCATATTATCAAACCATTCAATAGTTAGGCTATCCATATTACCAAACCGTTCAATAGCTAGGCTATCCATTTTACCAAACCGTTCACTAGCTAGGCTATCCATATTACCAAACCATTCAATAGCTAGGCTATCCATATTACCAAACCATTCAATAGCTAGGCTATCCATATTACTAAAATGTTCAATAGCTAGGCTATCCATTTTACCAAACCGTTCAATAGCTAGGCTCGGGGCTCCCGACTGGGGCAGCGGTCTAAGGCACTGCATCATAGTGCTAGAGGTGTCACTACAGACCCTGGTTCAAGCCTAGGCTGTATCACAACCGGCCGTGATCAGGAGTACCATAGGCACAATTGGCCCAGCGACGTCCTGTTAAGGGTTTGGCCGGGTTATGCGGTCATTGTAAATAAAGACACTGTAGAAACATTACTAAGGCAGGTCTGAATGAATCGCAGCGTCAGTTGACCACAGAATGTTTAGGTTTTTCCACTTCAGGATGTTTTTATACTGAAAATTACTTCAGTGGTTAAACATTGATAATATCAGGGCTCAAGCTTAACCCCAACATTCTGTCTAAATTAACCCCAACATTCTGTCTAAATTAAATACCAATATTCTGTCTAAATTAACCCCTAACGTTCTGTCTAAATTAACCCCTAACGTTCTGTCTAAATTAACCCCCAACATTCTGTCTAAATTAACCCCAACATTCTGTCTAAATTAACCCCCAACATTCTGTCTAAACTAACCCCTAACATTCTGTCTAAATTCACCCCAACATTCTGTCTAAATTAACCCCAACATTCTGTCTAAATTATCCCCAACATTCTGCCTAAATTAACCCCAACATTCTGTCTAAATTAACCCCAACATTCTGTCTAAATTAACCCCAAAATTCTGTCTAAATTAACCCCAACATTCTGCCCAAATTCACCCCTAACATTCTGTCTAAATTAACCCCAACATTCTGTCTAAATTAACCCCTAACGTTCTGTCTAAATGAACCTCAACATTCTGTCTAAATTAACCCCTAACATTCTGTCTAAATGAACCCCAACATTCTGTCTAAATTAACCCCCAACATTCTGTCTAAATTAACCCCCAACATTCTGTCTAAATTCACCCCTAACATTCTGTCTAAATGAACCCCTAACGTTCTGTCTAAATGAACCTCAACATTCTGTCTAAATTAACCCCAACATTCTGTCTAAATTAACCCCAACATTCTGTCTAAATTAACCCCCAACATTCTGTCTAAATTAACCCCTAACATTCTGTCTAAATTCACCCCAACATTCTGTCTAAATGAACCCCTAACATTCTGTCTAAATTAACCCCTAACATTCTGTCTAAATTAACCCCTAACATTCTGTCTAAATTCACCCCTAACATTCTGTCTAAATTAGCCCCAACATTCTGCCTAAATTAAAGCCAACATTCTGTCTAAATTAACCTCAACATTCTGTCTAAATTAAAGCCAACATTCTGTCTAAATTAACCCTTTACTTTATGTCTAAATTAACCCCAACATTCTAAATTAAACCCTAACATTCTGTCTAAATTAACCCCAACATTCTGTCTAAATTAACCCCCAACATTCTGTCTAAATTAACCCCTAACATTCTGTCTAAATTAACCCCTAACATTCTGTCTAAATTCACCCCAACATTCTGTCTAAATTAACCCCAACATTCTGTCTAAATTAACCCCAACATTCTGTCTAAATTAACCCCTAACATTCTGTCTAAATTCACCCCTACCATTCTGTCATCTCCACCAGGCCTGTTTAGCACCATCAAAGTTTTACTGTCATTTGTTCCTGTTTATCCGTTCGTCGGTCCATAAGAAGCTGATCTTGGGGAATGTTGGATAAATCTGAACCATATTTGTGGCGTTTGGGTCTCGGCGAGGTTCAGAGAGGGGAGATGTGTAACTCTAGCACTCTTTATGTCCTCTGTAACACAATGTGTCAGGGCTTTCGACTTTATACAACTCCCACATCCTCAACACACACACACACACACACACACACACACACACACACACACACACACCACACACACACACACACACACACACACACACACACACACACACACACACACACACATACACACACACACACACACACACAGGCATAAACCAGCACACATCACATTCACACACACGCACCACGCACTCGCACACGTACCTCTCACAGAAAATATACAAATCTACATTATGTACATAGATACATGAATGGTAAAGTCAAGTTAGGGGGCTAACTGTGCTGCCGGTTTAGTAAAAACCCAGAATATGTAAGAACTGCAGTTAAACCTTTTTCAGAACACAGAGGGGCGTGGCACTGTGTTGTGGAGCGATTTGTTAGATACTTTGACTGACGAGGAGAGGAGAGGAGAGGAGAGGAGAGGAGAGGAGAGGAGAGGAGAGGAGAGGAGAGGAGAGGAGAGGAGAGGACAGGACAGGACAGGACAGGACAGGACAGGAGGTAGAGAGGGTAGGGAGGGTGTAGAGTGTAGAGAGGGTAGGGAGGGTAGAGAGGGTAGGGAGGGTAGGGAGGATAGAGAGGGTAGAGAGGGTAGAGAGGGTAGGGAGGGTAGAGAGGGTAGAGAGGATAGAGAGGATAGAGAGGGTAGGGAGGGTAGGGAGGGTAGAGAGGGTAGGGAGGATAGAGAGGGTAGAGAGGGTAGAGAGGGTAGGGAGGGTAGAGAGGGTAGAGAGGATAGAGAGGATAGAGAGGGTAGGGAGGGTAGGGAGGGTAGAGAGGGTAGAGAGGGTGTAGAGAGGGTGTAGAGAGGGTAGAGAGGGTAGAGAGGGTAGAGAGGGTAGAGAGGGTAGAGAGGGTAGAGAGGGTAGAGACGGTAGAGAGGGTAGAGAGGGTAGAGAGGATAGAGAGGGTAGAGAGGGTAGAGAGGGTAGAGAGGTAAGGAGGGTAGAGAGGGTAGAGGGTCGAGAGGGTAGAGAGGGTAGGGGAGGGTAGAGAGGGGTAGGGAGGGGTGTAGAGAGGGTAGAGAGGGTAGAGAGGGTAGAGAGGGTAGAGGGTAGAGAGGGTAGAGAGGGTAGGGAGGGTAGAGAGGGGTGTAGAGAGGGTAGAGAGGGTAGAGAGGGTAGAGAGGGTGTAGAGAGGGTAGAGAGGGTAGAGAGGGTAGAGAGGGTAGGGAGGGTTGAGGGGGTAGGGAGGGTAGAGAGGGTAGACAGGATAGAGAGGGTAGAGAGGGTAGGGAGGGTATAGAGGGTAGAGGGTAGGGAGGGGTAGAGAGGGTAGAGAGGGTAGAGAGGGTAGAGAGGGTAGGGAGGGTAGGGAGGGTAGGGAGGGTAGAGAGGGTAGAGAGGGTAGGGAGGGGTAGGGAGGGTAGGGAGGATAGAGAGTGTAGAGAGTGTAGAGAGTGTAGAGAGGGTAGAGAGGGTAGGGAGGGTGTAAAGTGTAGAAGGTAGAGAGTGTAGAGGGTAGAGCGTGTTGAGAGGGTAGAGAGGGTAGAGAGGGTAGAGAGGGTAGAGAGGGTGTAGAGAGGGTAGAGAGGGTAGAGAGGGTAGGGGAGGGTAGAGAGGGTAGAGAGGGTAGAGAGGGTAGAGAGGATAAAGAGGGTAGGGAGGGTAGAGAGGGGGTAGAGAGGGTAGAGAGGGGTAGGGAGGGTAGAGAGGGTAGAGAGGGTAGAGAGGGTAGGGAGGGTAGGGAGGGTAGAGAGGGTAGGGAGGGTAGAGAGTGTAGAAAGGGTAGAGAGGGTGTAGAGTGTAGAGAGGGTAGAGAGGGTGTAGAGGGTAGAGAGGGTGTAGAGGGTGTAGAGGGTAGGGAGGGTAGAGAGGGTAGAGAGGGTAGAGAGGGTAGAGAGGGTAGGGAGGGTAGAGAGGGTGTAGAGGGTGTAGAGGGTAGAGTGGGTAGAGAGGGTAGGGAGGGTAGAGAGGGTAGGGAGGGTAGAGAGGGTAGAGAGGGTAGAGAGGGTAGAGGGTAGAGAGGGTAGAGAGGGTAGAGAGGGTAGAGAGGGTAGGGAGGGTGTAAAGTGTAGAGGGTAGAGAGTGTAGAGGGTAGAGAGTGTTGAGAGGGTAGAGAGGGTGTAGAGAGGGTAGAGAGGGTAGAGAGGGTAGAGGGGGTAGGGAGGGTAGAGAGGTAGAGTGGGTAGAGAGGGTAGAGAGGATAGAGAGGGTAGAGAGGGTAAAGAGGGTAGGGAGGGTAGAGAGGGTAGAGAGGGTAAAGAGGGTGTAGAGAGGGTGTAGAGAGGGTAGAGAGGCTAGGGAGGGTAGAGAGGGTAGAGAGGGTAGAGAGGGTAGGGAGGGTAGAGAGGGTAGAGAGGGTAGAGAGGGTAGAGAGGGTAGAGAGGGTAGAGGGGGTAGGGAGGGTAGAGAGGGTAGAGAGGTTAGAGAGGGTAGGGAGTGTAGAGAGGGTAGAGAGGGTGTAGAGTGTAGAGAGGGTGTAGGGTGTAGAGAGGGTAGAGAGGGTAGAGAGGGTAGGAGGGTAGAGAGGGTAGGGAGGGTAGAGAGGGTAGAGAGGGTAGAGTGTAGAGAGGGTAGAGAGGGTAGAGAGGGTGTAGAGTTTAGAGAGGGTGTAGGGTGTAGAGAGGGTAGAGAGGGTAGAGAGGGTGTAGGGTAGAGAGGGTAGAGAGGGTAGGGAGGGTGTAGAGTGTAGAGAGGGTGTAGGGTGTAGAGAGGGTAGAGAGGGCAGAGAGGGTGTAGAGTGTAGAGAGGGTGTAGGGTGTAGAGAGGGTAGAGAGGGCAGAGAGGGTAGAGAGTGTAGAGAGGGTGTAGGGTGTAGAGAGGGTAGAGAGGGTAGAGAGGGTAGAGAGGGTAGAGAGGGTGTAGAGTGTAGAGAGGGTGTAGGGTGTAGAGAGGGTAGAGAGGGTAGAGAGGGTGTAGGGTGTAGAGAGGGTAGAGAGGGTAGAGAGGGTGTAGAGTGTAGAGAGGGTGTAGGGTGTAGAGAGGGTAGAGAGTGTAGAGAGGGTAGAGAGGGTGTAGAGTGTAGAGAGGGTGTAGGGTGTAGAGAGGGTAGAGAGGGTAGAGAGTGTAGAGAGTGTAGAGAGGGTGTAGGGTGTAGAGAGGGTAGAGAGGGGTAGAGAGGGTAGAGAGGGTAGAGGGTAGAGAGGGTAGAGATGCCCTCTACAGTAGAGAAAGGGTGTCAGGGAAAATTCCTACATTTTCCCTCCTGTCCTCACACCTAGACACATTTATAAATCACCTTCTCTTGAAACACTTAGAACATCAAAGTCTCGGACAGAGTTTCTAAACATTCTGGAAAAAAAGTTTATTAAAATGATTCATGAAACAGTCTTGTTTTCAGGGTAATAACAGTGTAATTACTCCCTCAGAAGTTTACACGCTGTCGGTGTCGACTGATTTAAATATATCTGCCCCATGTTAGTTTCCTATGCTGTCATCCGTGGGAAAACACATTGAGACAAAATGCCATGTTAATATCAAAAGCACCATGGGCCACCGTGGGCAGAGGCAAAAAATAACTACTTTCATAAAGAGGGTGACGGTGTTATTGAAACCTTTAAACAAGGCTACAGGTCTGGGCCAATCAGCACTCCATCCAGCCGTCTTGAGACTAACAAAGTCAAAGTAGAAACAGTAGTGTGTGTGTGTGTGTGTGTGTGTGTGTGTGTGTGTGTGTGTGTGTGCGTGTGTGCGTGTGCGTGCGTGCGCGCGCGTGCGTGTGTGTGTGTGTGTGTACGTGTGTGTGTGTGTGTGTGTGTGTGCATGTAAAGGAGAGGTCACTTAGCCGTTTCCTCACCACAGAAGTGCATGATGCATCTAGAGAGGCAAAGCGTGCCTATTAATTCCAACAGTCATACATCCCGTCTCAAACCATGACCATGTTACAAACGTCTGGGTTATGAAAAATAAAAAATAAAAAAACATTGTTAAGAAGTTAAACGTAGGAACAATGATGTGGCATGAGAGAGCGAACTGACCTTTCCATCGGCCTCAATTTCTACTTTTTCAAATTTCAATTTCCCATCAATTCTTTTCACTTTACAGGATTTGCCTTTTTTTTTTGGTGAACTAAGTAAGGGATAATAAACGAGTGGTTATGCGTTCAGTGGAAAGCAATGAACAGAGTGGAAGTTGCATTATTTTCCAGAGAACGCATAGAGACCCAAGTTAATTATCCCTTTTTATACCATGTCCATAATTTAACACGTTTGCCGCTAGAAAATGTTGTTCACCATCCAACGAAGCAGCTAGCAATTATACTAGCTACAGTAGTTGTCGTGGTAACCCGACAAACAGTAGTTAAACATAGAACATGTAAGAACTAAAGCGATTGGATGCTACCGTGCTGATGTACCGTTCGTTATAAGGAAATAATGCACACTCTAGAATGCCCTTTAAGCCAATCAGAAACAAGTATTCAACAACGCCATGGTATAAGTCAAAATAAATGTCTAAATTTGCCAACGGTTCTCACTAGTCTACTGCAACGTAATTATTATTCAGCATAATGTGTAAAGGGGTGTAAATATGTTGGTGCTAATTTTTTCTATGTGTTGTCTTCATTTATTGTGTTAATTAACTGGTAAAATTAGCAGATTCAAAATGTAGACTAATTTATTTGTCAAGTTATCTTTACAATGTGAATGTATTCAATTCTGAAAACCCCTTTATTCCCGTTTGTTTTGTAAGCTGTTTCTGTGCCGGAGCATCCTTCCTCCAGCCTGACTGTAGCCTACACTCTTAGAACCAAAAAGGTTCTTTAAAGAACCAAAAAGGGTTCTGTTGCCTTGCTTCATACATAGAACCCCTAACAGTTCTATATAGAACTCTTTGATCAGAACCCTAGAGGTTATTATTCACTGAGCCAGAGTGGTTCCACGTAGAACCCTGTATGGGCTATTTAGGAATTAATCCTACTACTATTAAATACTAATATTTTACATTTACATTTACATTAACGTCATTTAGCAGACGCTCTTATTCAGAGCGACTTACAAATTGGTGCATTCACCTTATGATATCCAGTGGAACAACCACTTTACAATAGTGCATCTATATCTTTTTTGGGGGGGAGGGTAAGAATATAATTTTGAGGTAAGAATATAATTTAATGAACTATTAAATAATGGACAAAAGAATACCAGCACGGTTTTTTATTATTTTTTTTATTGTCATTATATTCTAACGTATACTGAAGAAAAATGTAAACGGAAAATGCAACGATTTCAACAATTGTACGGAGTTACAATTCATATAAGGAAATCAGTACAATTGAAATAAATTCATTAAGGCCTAATCTATGGATTTCACATGATAGGCAGCCAGGCCCAGCCAATCAGAATACGTTTTACCCCACTAAAGGGCTTTATTACAGACAGAAATACTCCTCGCTTTCATCAGCCCTCTGGGTGGCTGGTATCAGACGATTACGCAGCTAAAGAAGCCGGATGTGGAGGTCCTGGGCTGCAGTAGTTACGCGTGGTCTGCGGTTCTGAGGCCGGCTGCCAAACTTCACATTTTAGAGTGGCCTTTTATTGTCCCCAGCACAAGGTGCACCTGTGTAATGACCATGCTGTTTAATCAGCTTCTTGATATGCCACACTTGTCAGGTGGATGGATTATTTTGGCAAAGGAGAAATGGTTACCAACAAGGATGTAAACAGAGAAATAAGCTTTCTGTGCGTATGGAAGATTTCAGGGATCTTTTATTTCAGCTCATGAAACATGGGACCAACACTTCAGTATAGTTTTGAAATATGGTGGCCAGGGAGGCATCTCTTTGTTTGATCGTTAAAAAAAAAAGCCTAGCTTTTTCTGCTTAGCTAGCTAAGTTAGCTAGCTAGCGTACAAATGTGCTCAAATTCCCATAACATTTCAACATTATTTATCTAGCCTATAGTTTATCACATGACTTTTGGCATATATTTGAATTATATTGTCACGTTCGTCGTTCAATGAAGACCACATTTTATTTTAATTGTGAAACTATGCAAGACATACAAATAAACTCATAAACAAAACAACAAACTGTGACGAAGAGGTGCAACATAAACTAACTCAAAATATAATCATCCACAAACCCAGGTGGGAAAAACAACTACTTAAATATGATCCCCAATTAGAGACAACGATGACCAGCTGCCTCTAATTGGAGATCATCCAAACAAAAAAAACAAAAAAACATAGAAAAACAGAAACTAGAACCACACAACATAGAAAATTTAAACTAGGCAAAACCCCCTGTCACGCCCTGACCTACTCTACCATAGAAAATAAAAGCTTTCTATGGTCAGGACGTGACATATATAATCAACTTTGCATACCTTAATACACACACACACACAAAAAGAACAGGCTTATTGGTAAAATACTTTCAAGTTGGTTCAAGCCACCGTCCTCTTGCGTAGTTGCGTTGTCAAACTGGAAAGGATTGGCAGTTGGTTTTGGAATTGACTTCAGAAAGTATTCATGCCCCCTTGACCATATTCCACATTTTGTCGTGTTTTTTTATTTATTTAATTTTTTATCTATACACAATGACAAAAGGAAAACATGTTTATAAGAAATGTTTGCGAATTTATTGAAAATTAATTCCAGCAATATCTAATTTACCTCAGTAGACACACCACTGAGACAATACATGTTTGAATCACCTTTGGCAGCGATTTAACCTGTGAGTGTTTCTGGGTAAATCTCGAAGAAATGTGCAACCTGGATTGTACAATTTTTGCACAATATTCTTTTTACAATTCTTCAAACTCTGTCAAGTTTGTTGTTGATCATTGCTAGACAGTCATTTTCAAATCTCGCTATAGATTTTCAAGCCGATTTAAGTCAAAACTGCAAATACGACATTGACGAACATTCGATGTCCTTGGTAAACAACTCCAGTGTAGATTTGGCCTTGTGTTTTAGGTTATTGTCCTACTGAAAGGTGAATTCATCTCCCAGTGTATATTTGGCCTTGTGTTTCAGGTTATCGTTCTGCTGAAAGGGGAATTAATCTCCAAGTGTTTGTTGGAAAGCCGACTAAACCAGGTATTCCTCTAGGATTTAGCCTATGCTTAGATCTATTCCATGTATTTAGATCCTAAAAAAAAAAAAACTCCCTAGTCCTTAACGACGACAAGCATACAAAGATTCAGTCACAACCATGCTTGAAAATACGAAGAGTGATTTGATGTGGTTAAAAACATGAAGACATTTTTTCCCCCCTGATCTTTCTTATATCTCACAGACACTTCAGAACAAACTTCATTTAGATATTTTGGGGGGACTATCTGTTATTCAATGTGTTTCTATTGGCTAATAGCAGTAATCTGTTATTCAATGTGTTTCTATGGGCTAATAGCAGTAATCTGTTATTCAATGTGTTTCTATGGGCTAATAGCAGTAAGGACTATCTGTTATTCAATGTGTTTCTATGGGCTAATAGCAGTAATCTGTTATTCAATGTGTTTCTACGGGCTAATAGCAGTAATCTGTTAATCAATGTGTTTCTATGGGCTAATAGCAGTAATCTGTTATTCAATGTGTTTCTATGGGCTAATAGCAGTAAGGACTATCTGTTATTCAATGTGTTTATATTGGCTAATAGCAGTAATCTGTTATTCAGTGTGTTTCTATGGGCTAATAGCAGTAATCTGTTATTCAATGTGTTTCTATGGGCTAATAGCAGTAATCTGTTATTCAATGTGTTTCTATGGGCTAATAGCAGTAATCTGTTATTCAATGTGTTTCTATGGGCTAATAGCAGTAATCTGTTATTCAATGTGTTTCTATGGGCTAATAGCAGTAAGGACTATCTGTTATTCAATGTGTTTCTATGGGCTAATAGCAGTAATCTGTTATTCAATGTGTTTCTATGGGCTAATAGCAGTAAGGACTATCTGTTATTCAATGTGTTTCTATGGGCTAATAGCAGTAATCTGTTATTCAATGTGTTTCTATGGGCTAATAGCAGTAATCTGTTATTCAATGTGTTTATATGGGCTAATAGCAGTAATCTGTTTTTCAATGTGTTTCTATGGGCTAATAGCAGTAATCTGTTATTCAATGTGTTTCTATGGGCTAATAGCAGTAATCTGTTATTCAATGTGTTTCTATGGGCTAATAGCAGTAAGGACTATCTGTTATTCAATGTGTTTCTATGGGCTAATAGCAGTAATCTGTTATTCAATGTGTTTCTATGGGCTAATAGCAGTAATCTGTTATTCAATGTGTTTCTATGGGCTAATAGCAGTAATCTGTTATTCAATGTGTTTCTATGGGCTAATAGCAGTAATCTGTTATTCAATGTGTTTCTATGGGCTAATAGCAGTAATCTGTTATTCAATGTGTTTCTATGGGCTAATAGCAGTAATACCAAAAATCATTATTCATCAACATGTTTTTATACTTCAATGGGTTTTAAAACTCTAAATCAAATATCTAATGATCCTTGGTATGACCTTCTTCAAACAATTCCATTTAGTTTAGTAGAGCTACGCCCCCTCCCATGGCTTAGATGGGGCTTTAATGGGTTAAGCACATTTTCACTCCTGCACTTGTTCAGGCTCGCCATAACAAAGGGGGTTGAACACTTATCGACTCAAGACATTTCAGCTTTTCATTTTAAATTAATTTGTAAAAAAAAAAAAAAAAAAAATGTCTAAAGAATCCATGGCATTATGGGTAATATGTAAAGACCAGTGACCTTGAAATCTTAATTTATCCATTTTAAAATTCAGGATGTAAAACATGAAAATGTGGTAAAAGTCAAGGGGTGTGAATACTTTCTGAAGGTCCTGTAAGAAAGCCTTTTCATCTCAGAATGTATGGTTTTATTAAACCCATTATTTACATTAGCTTCTAGCTAGCATTTAGTTTGAAACAGCACAGGTTTGTATGAACCTGAGCAATAATGTTGCAAAATATGAATTTGATCTACCCTTGCCATAGAAAACTAACATGTCGGACGTTCAGAACAGGCGAAATCATACAGGAGCATCATTAATATGGATCGTAAACGTCAATGGAAAACAGTTAAAACAAATGAAAACTGAACATTAGCTGTAATTTCAGAGTTTGATGTGACTGGGTTACCTTTTGTAAACTGTTGATTTCTAAAATCCCCATTCCAATCTGGGGTAAGGAGAGAACCTTCACTGGATATATATATATAAAAGGTTATTTAATCTCGTCCAAAGAACCAAAAGGTTATATATAGATCTGCAAATATCCCCTTTCTAAGAGTGGAACGTTACTGTAGCCTCCAGTACAGTGAATACTATAGTGTAGAGTAATACCTATTACAGTAATTTACACCTGTGTTATGCAACAGCTCTACCCTGTGTAGCTAAACTCCCCAGCTGTCGATCTACCTGTCTGTTTCCTTACCTGTCTCCCCTCCCCAGCCCGTCTGTCTGTCTCCCTACCTGTCTCCCCTCCCCAGCCCGTCTGTCTGTCTCCCTACCTGACTCCCCTCCCCTCCCCAGCCTGTCTGTCTCTCTACCTGACTCCCCTCCCCAGCCCGTCTGTCTGTCTCTCTACCTGACTCCCCTCCCCAGCCCGTCTGTCTGTCTCTCTACCTGACTCCCCTCCCCAGCCCGTCTGTCTGTCTCTCTACCTGTCTCCCCTCCCCAGCCTGTCTGTCTGTCTCCCTACCTGACTCCCCTCCCCAGCCCGTCTGTCTGTCTCCCTACCTGTCTCCCCTCCCCAGCCTGTCTGTCTGTCTCCCTACCTGACTCCCCTCCCCAGCCCGTCTGTCTGTCTCTCTACCTGTCTCCCCTCCCCAGCCCGTCGGTCTGTCTCCCTACCTGTCTCCCCTCCCCAGCCCGTCTGTCTGTCTCTCTACCTGTCTCCCCTCCCCAGCACGTCTGTCTGTCTCCCTACCTGACTCCCCTCCCCAGCCCGTCTGTCTGTCTCCCTACCTGTCTCCCCTCCCCAGCCCGTCTGTCTGTCTCTCTACCTGACTCCCCTCCCCAGCCCGTCTGTCTGTCTCCCTACCTGACTCCCCTCCCCAGCCTGTCTGTCTGTCTCCTTACCTGACTCCCCTCCCCAGCCCGTCTGTCTGTCTCCCTACCTGACTCCCCTCCCCAGCCCGTCTGTCTGTCTCTCTACCTGTCTCCCCTCCCCAGCCCGTCTGTCTGTCTCTCTCTATCTGACTCCCCTCCCCAGCCCGTCTGTCTGTCTCTCTACCTGACTCCCCTCCCCAGCCCGTCTGTCTGTCTCTCTACCTGTCTCCCCTCCCCAGCCTGTCTGTTTCCCTACCTGACTCCCCTCCCCAGCCCGTCTGTCTGTCTCTCTACCTGTCTCCCCTCCCCAGCCTGTCTGTCTCCCTACCTGTCTCCCCTCCCCAGCCTGTCTGTCTCCCTACCTGACTCCCCTCCCCAGCCCATCTATCTGTCTCCCCTCTCCTCCCAGCCTGTCTGTCTCTCTACCTGACTCCCCTCCCCAGCCTGTCTGTCTCCCTACCTGTCTCCCCTCCCCAGCCCGTCTGTCTCTCTACCTGACTCCCCTCCCCAGCCCGTCTGTCTGTCTCTCTCTACCTGACACCCCTCCCCAGCCCGTCTGTCTGTCTCTCTACCTGTCTCCCCTCCCCAGCCCGTCTGTCTGTCTCTCTACCTGTCTCCCCTCCCCAGCCTGTCTGTCTGTCTCTCTACCTGTCTCCCCTCCCCAGCCCGTCTGTCTGTCTCTCTACCTGACTCCCCTCCCCAGCCCGTCTGTCTGTCTCTCTACCTGTCTCCCCTCCCCTCCCCAGCCTGTCTGTCTCTCTACCTGTCTCCCCTCCCCTCCCCAGTCTGTCTGTCTCTCTACCTGTCTCCCCTCCCCTCCCCAGCCTGTCTGTCTCTCTACCTGTCTCCCCTCCCCTCCCCAGTCTGTCTGTCTCTCTACCTGACTCCCCTCCCCAGCCCCTCTACCTGTCTGTCTCTCTACCTGTCTCCCCTCCCCAGCCCCTCTACCTGTCTGTCTCTCTACCTGTCTCCCCACCCCTCCCCAGCCTGTCTGTCTCTCTACCTGTCTCCCCTTCCCTCCCCAGTCTGTCTGTCTCTCTACCTGACTCCCCTCCCCAGCCCCTCTACCTGTCTGTCTCCCTACCTGTCTCCCCTCCCCAGCCCCTCTACCTGTCTGTCTCTCTACCTGTCTCCCCTCCCCAGCCTGTCTGTCTCTCTACCTGTCTCCCCTCCCCTCCCCAGTCTGTCTGTCTCTCTACCTGACTCCCCTCCCCAGCCCCTCTACCTGTCTGTCTCTCTACCTGTCTCCCCTCCCCAGCCCCTCTACCTGTCTGTCTCTCTACCTGTCTCCCCTCCCCAGCCTGCCGTGACTCAGTAGCTCACCTCCCTGCATGTTCACTTCCAGTCTGAGTTCTGACTCGGCTTTTCCCTTCATTCCTTCCTGGACAAAACATTGTAACGATGAGACTAGTCTACATTACGGGACACATTTACAGACACGGAAGACCACAGACAATGTGAATGTCAACGTTTTTATTTATTTTTATACAGTTAGCCGCGTGTTTGATTGACAGAAGGCATCCGGGGAGAGACTATCCTAATCCATCTGATGGACTTTAGCGACAGGGATAAAACCCAACTGGTACAATGTAGGCACTGTTATATGACGCTTTTAATCATAAAACGATATTCATAAACTGTTAAACTGGTTACACGTGTAGGCTACAATATGTATTTAATTTTAAACACATCGTCAAAGCGGTATGTCCTCTGTAGCATTAGTAACCTAACCGGTAACACAATAGTCATCGGTAGACGGTGAAGGGCACCATAGGTACCGGTGACACCAGGTGGTGTGTCATCAGCACGTTAATAAGCGCCGGTCACCGGACAGATATCCTTTATAAACCACAAACCGTCAGCAAGAGGCACCGGGAAGCCCGGCCTCCTTTTCCGCGCCGCAACACCGTATCACGGCTACTAAAACCTAAACATGGAGACTGTTTTCTCCTTTATCTCACCGACTCACCGTTTTTATCTAATTCATCCACCGTTTAACCCGGTCATATAGGCTACATGAATGCATTATAGATTGTGTTACATGGGTTAGGTTGGGGATATTATTTTGTCTGATTTACTGAAACATATATATATATGTATATATACTACTGGCTATAAACAACATTGTAGATGATTGTTGAAAGCCGTTTTCGCACGTTTATTGTCGTGCCTTTGGAAGTGTTTTGTACATGTAACAGCCTGCAGGCTCGACTGCTTTTTCAATTTGGCACGAAGATCCGCAGACGCACCTGGAGCCGCTGACTACTGAAGGGAAAGAGACTTTGTGTGTTTTGTTTCTTTTAGTAGGTTAATTATAGATTACTTGGATTTTTTTTTTACAACTTTTTTTTTTTAAATCAGACTTAATTAAATTCACACATGATGAAATCGGTCTCGTGTTTTGACGCGGATTTAATAACAATGAAAATGTCCTAAAAAAAATGAAATAATAATCCCACTCGCTACGTTCAGATGTGGTTATGTAGCTGGAGACGGTTTTATTTTGAGGCACCGAGGCGCCCAGAGAAATCTGCAGTGGAGAGACATTTATCGAGTCCCATTTTCCGTTGTCCCGTGAGCTGACGTTTCTCAGCTGCGTCGAGCAGACAGACAGACAGACTGAGTCGCTAAAGAGGAGAGGAGAACGGACGTGGTGGTCTCGACTCTTTCCACTAATCTAGTGACTGTGCTGTAACCCCAGTCTGATGTAATGCGCATTCCCGTAGATCCCAGCGCCACGCGGAGGTTTAGCCCACCGTCCGGTAGCCTCCAGCCGGTCCCGGCTAAGATGAACGAGCTCAACACACCGAACGGGACCGGGCAGCAAGACAGCACGTTGCCAAGGCTGCGCCTGCAGGAGAACCGGAGCATGGCGGAGATCATAGCGGACCACCCGGCGGAACTGGTCCGGACTGACAGCCCGAACTTTCTCTGCTCGGTGTTACCGTCTCACTGGCGCTGCAACAAGACGCTTCCCGTCGCCTTCAAGGTAAATGACACTCTCTTTATAACTTTAAACACTCTCCTTATACATATTTATATTTTATATTAAATATATCTAGGTAAAACACTGTTTACACATCAAATATTTCATAGGCCTACGTAGCAACTGGGAGAAAAAGTCTTATTTTGAATTTCTGTACTGGGGGGTGGGTTTGGTCCCGGAAAATGAATGTGTTTATGCTTTTATAAAATACTAGGCTATTGCTCTGCCATAAAAATTAGTTTTACAAATTATAATTTAGAATTTGTGTTAGTATTATTCCTAGAATATTTAGTGTTGGTCTGCAGATGTTGCTGGTTTGTTTCAACAGATTTGGATTGAGGAGAGTAGCGTGCTTCTTTGAGGAATTTAATTAACAAAGCATTATTGTGTAAAGCTGATAATTGGGAGCAGCGAGGCGTGGAATGGAAACATGTTGTGTATGTTAACTTTCATCAACTACATATTTAAAAAAAAAAAACAATGTTCATGACACATCTCTGTTAATGTCTCCGCCGCTGGGAGACAGACAGACAGACAGACTGGTGTTATTGATCACACCGCCTTTAGATATTATAACCACCTCACACTTACTGAAATAATTACATTTTTCACCACTCAAATTAACTTCGAAATTGAGGGACATTTTACACATTTGCTGTCCTAATTGTAATTAAATTCGAAAACATAATTACATCAAATGAAATGCAGGCATCCATCTCCCATAATATATACAGAATCCTAAATAAACAAGAAAATAGATGCGTTTGATAAACATATTGCTAAATATTTCAATTTAGGCCTGGATTTTTTTCCCCCCACAATTATACAACTTCATATGTTCCTTGTAAATATATCTTAATTAATTACGGATGTTGATTTACATATAGCCCTAGGGCATTATTGGGAACACCAAATTCATTTAACTCATCCTTTAATTTTTTGCGGCGTAAAACAATAATACACAAAATAAATAATATCTAAAATAATTTTAATCTGATAATGTTTTCTATTTTTTTCCACTTTTGCCGTTTAAAGTAGGCCTATTGTTGTCACTGTCATCACAGGGCGAGATCAGCTGCAAAGCGGCCTGCTGAACGCTGTTCAAATACCATTTTAAACAATATGAATATAACTAACAATAATAGAAGAATCATCTGTATATTTAAACGATCGTGTTTATAAGTATTTCTTTAGTGTTGGCAATACGTTCTAATTTCACCAGCCATCGTCATACACGTGGTTTTATTATTATTAATATATAGCTAATATACCTGTAGACTACAGGTAGGCTGCAGCTCCACCTGCAGTTATCTTCATTAACCTGTAATCAGATGGTAGAGTTAGCCTCCAGCTATCTCGGTTTACACACCATGATGTTCAAACGTCCTATAACCTGAATATAACCTGATTAGAGGTCCTGTAATCAGATGGTAGAGTTAGCCTCCAGCTATCTCGGTTTACACACCATGATGTTCAAACGTCCTATAACCTGAATATAACCTGATTAGAGGTCCTGTAATCAGATGGTAGAGTTAGCCTCCAGCTATCTCGGTTTCCACACCATGATGTTCAAACGTCCAACTCACTGACATGATGGAGAACATATTGACATGTGTATATATTTATATTTATATATATATATTTTTATAAGTTTGAAAAGAGATCTAAACATTTTTTTTTATATATATATATATATATTTAGTTTGAAAAGAGATCTAAACATTTTTTTATATATACTTTTTTAAGTTTTAAAAGAGATCTACATTTTTTTATTTTTATATTTATATATAATTTGAAAAGAGGATTAATACCAGATGTGTAGAACTGAACCCCAGTAATATAGTACCAGTGAGAAGGTCTCATCCTCAGCCCAACCTCTTTTCTACAGAGTCTATTTATTACTATCTGGACTACGATCATTACATGTCCTACTTGTTTAACTCTGCATTATTGGGAATGATATATATTTTCACCACTCAAATTAACTTCGAAATTGAGGGACATTTACACATTTGCTGTCCTAATTTGCTGTCCTAATTTGCTGTCCTAATTTGCTGTCCTAATTGTAATTAAATTAAAAAAAAACATAATTACATCAAACGAAATGCAGGCATGCATGTCACATAATATATGGTAGATTACTTGTTAGATATTACTGTACGGTCGGAACTAGAAGCACAAGCATTTCACTACACTCGCATTAACACCTGCTAACCAGGTGTATGTGACCAATAACATTTGATTTGATTTGAATGAGTTTGTAAGTAAACATTTCACTGTTAATGTTTACACCTGTTGTATTCTGTGCAATGTGATAATTGAATTGTGACACACATGTAATATATTAATAGGATAAATAAAACTATTGCTTGCCTCTTTTACTTTCTCTCCCGGTATCAGGTCATTATAATGAGCGATCTAATGAGTTATTTCACCACAAAGCACTGACAGACATTTACAGCTGTCAAAACTGGTCTGAACTCAACCTGAATCCGTCTATATAGACAAATCCCTTCTGAACACATCAGCATTGATCTACAGGCACCCGCCCCCCCAAAACACTGACAGAAATCTACAGGCCCCCCCCACCCCCCAAAACACTGACAGAAATCTACAGGCCCCCCCCCCCCCCCCCAAAACACTGACAGAAATCTACAGGCCCCCCCCCCCCCACCAAAACACAGACAGAAATCTACAGGCCCCCCCCCCCCCAAAACACTGACAGAAATCTACAGGCAACCCCCCCCCCCAAAACACTGACAGAAATGTACAGGCCCCCCCCCCCCAAAACACTGACAGAAATCTACAGCCCCCCCCCCAAAACACTGACATAAATCTACAGCCCCCCCCCCCCAAAACACCGACAGAAATCTACAGGCCCCCCCCCCCCCAAAACACTGACAGAAATCTACAGCCCCCCCCCCCCCAAAACGCTGACAGAAATCTACAGCCCCCCCCCAAAACACTGACAGAAATCTACACCCCCCCCCCCCCTAAACACTGACAGAAATCTACAGGCCCCCCCCCCCCCCAAAACACTGACAGAAATCTACAGTGCCCCCCCCCCCCAAAAAACACTGACAGAAATCTACAGGCAACCCCCCCCCCCAAAACACTGACAGAAATCTACAGGCCACCCCCCCCCCCAAAACACTGACAGAAATCTACAGGCCCCCCCCCCCCAAAAGACTGACAGAAATCTACAGCCCCCCCCCGAAACACTGACAGAAATCTACAGCCCCCCCCCCTAAACACTGACAGAAATCTACAGGCCCCCCCCCCCCCCCCAAAACACTGACAGAAATCTACAGGCAACCCCCCCCCCAAAACACTGACAGAAATCTACAGGCAACCCCCCCCCCCTAAACACTGACAGAAATCTACAGGCACCCCCCCCCCCCCTAAACACTGACAGAAATCTACAGGCACCCCCTCCCTAAACACTGACAGAAATCTACAGGCCCCCCCCCCCCCAAAACACTGACAGAAATCTACAGGCAACCCCCCCCCCCAAAACACTGACAGAAATCTACAGCCAACCCCCCCCCCCTCCGAAAAAAAACAGGCAAAGATATAAATGGAAAGAAAGGCACCATTTTGTGTGGAGGCTCCAGTGCTGTGCTTAAATTCATCGATGACATCCCAGCATGCAATCCTCTCCAGGTTGTGGGATTGGGAGAGGTGACTGATGGGACGGTCGTCACGGTGATGGCGGGGAACGATGAGAACTACTCGGCCGAGCTGAGGAACGCGTCAGGGGTGATGAAGAATCAGGTGGCTCGCTTTAACGACCTGCGCTTCGTAGGCCGCAGCGGACGGGGTCAGTGTCTATACTATCTACATCTATATGTTATTATGCTGGATCTATATCTAACTGAATGTAGGCCGTGTGTTAGTGTCTATATCTTCATATCTACGTACAGTTGAAGTCGGATGTTTACATACACCTTAGCCAAATACATTTAAACTCAGTTTTTCACAATTCCGGACATTTAATCCTAGTACAAATTCCCTGTTTTAGGTCAGTTAGGATCACCACTTTATTTTAAGAATGTGAAATGTCACAATAATAGTAGCGAGAATGATTTATTTCAGCTTTTATTTCTTTCTTCACATTCCCAGTGGGTCAAAAGTTTACATACACTCAATTAGTATTTGGTAGCATTGCCTTTAAATTGTTTAACTTGGGTCAAATGTTTCTGGTAGCCTTCCACAAGCTTCCCACAATAAGTCGGGTGAATTTTGGCCCATTCCTCCTGACAGAGCTGGTGTAAATGAGTCAGGTTTGTAGGCCTCCTTGCTCGCACACACTTTTTCAGTTCTGCCCACAAATTTTCTATAGGATTGAGGTCAGGGCTTTGTGATGGCCACTCCAATACCTTGACTTTGTTGTCCTTAAGCCATTTTGCCAAGACTTTGGAAGTATGCTTGGGGTCATTGTCCATTTGGAAGACTCATTTGCAACCAAGCTTTAACTTCCTGACTGATGTCTTGAGATGTTGCTTCAATATATCTACATAATTTTCCTCCCTCATGATGCCATCTATTTTGTGAAGTGCACCAGTCCCTCCTACAGCAAAGCACCCCCACAACATGATGCTGCCACCCCCGTGCTTCACGGTTGGGATGGTGTTCTAAGGCTTGCAAGCATCCCCCTTTTCCCTCCAAAGATAATGATGGTCATTATGGCTAAAAAAGGTCTATTTTTGTTTCATCAGACCAGAGGACATTTCTCCAAAAAGTACGATCTTTGTCCCCATGTGCAGTTGCAAACCGCATACTGTTGACCACATACTGTTGACCACATACTGTTGACCTGTTGACCACATACTGTTGACCTGTTGACCACATACTGTTGACCACATACTGTTGACCACATGCTGTTGACCTGTTGACCACATACTGTTGACCTGTTGACCACATACTGTTGACCTGTTGACCACATACTGTTGACCACATACTGTTGACCTGTTGACCACATGCTGTTGACCTGTTTTGACCACATGCTGTTGACCTGTTGACCACATGCTGTTGACCTGTTGACCACATACTGTTGACAACATTCTATTGACTACATACTGTTGACCACATAGTGTTGATATTTTGACCTGTTGACCACATACTGTTGACCACATAATGTTGATATGTTGACCTGTTGACCACATACTGTTGACCTGTTGACCACATACTGTTGACCTGTTGACCTGTTGACCACATACTGTTGACCTGTTGACCACATACTGTTGACCTGTTGACCACATACTGTTGACCTGTTGACCACATGCTGTTGACCTGTTGACCTGTTGACCACATACTGTTGACCTGTTGACCACATGCTGTTGACCTGTTGACCTGTTGACCACATACTGTTGACCTGTTGACCACATACTGTTGACCTGTTGACCTGTTGACCACATACTGTTGACCACATACTGTTGACCACATACTGTTGACCTGTTGACCACATACTGTTGACCTGTTGACCACATACTGTTGACGTGTGGACCACATAGTGTTGACCACATGCTGTTGACCTGTTGACCACATACTGTTGACCTGTTGACCACATAGTGTTGACCACATGCTGTTGAACTGTTGACCACATACTGTTGACCTGTTGACCACATAGTGTTGACCACATACTGTTGACCACATAGTGTTGACCTGTTGACCACATAGTGTTGACCTGTTGACCACATACTGTTGACCACATACACTACCGTTCAAAAGATTCTTAGTCCTTAGTTTTTGAAAGAAAAGCTAATTTTTTGCCCTTTAAAGTTGACAGAGCTTGAGAGGATCTGCAGAGAAGAATGGGAGAAACTCCCCAAATACAGGTGTGCCAAGCTTGTAGCGTCATACCCAAGAAGACTCAAGTCTGTTATCGCTGCCAAAGGTGCTTCAACAAAGCACTGAGTTAATACTCTGAATATTTATGTAATTTTTTATTTTTTTTATTTTTATAAATTAGCAAAATGTTCTAAAAATCTGTTTTTGCTTTGTCATTATGGTATATTGTGAGTAGATTGATGAGAAGAAAAAAAACGATTTAGGCCACAGTTAGGGGCTATATCTATATCTATCTGAATATAGGCCACAGCGGCCACAGTTAGGGTCTATATCTATATCTATCTGAATATAGGCCACAGCGGCCACAGTTAGGGTCTATATCTATATCTATCTGAATGTAGGCCACAGTTAGGGTCTATATCTATATCTATCTGAATATAGGCCACAGTTAGGGTCTATATCTATATCTATCTGAATGTAGGCCACAGTTAGAGTCTATATCTATATCTATCTGAATTTAGGCCACAGTTAGGGTCTACATCTATATCTATCTGAATATAGGCCACAGTTAGGGTCTATATCTATATCTATCTGAATATAGGCCACAGTTAGGGTCTATATCTATATCTATCTGAATATAGGCCACAGTGGCCACAGTTAGGATATACATCTATATCTATCTGAATGTAGGCCACAGTTAGGGTCTACATCTATATCTATCTGAATATAGGCCACAGTTAGGGTCTATATCTATATCTATCTGAATATAGGCCACAGTTAGGGTCTATATCTATATCTATCTGAATATAGGCCACAGTGGCCACAGTTAGGATCTACATCTATATCTATCTGAATGTAGGCCACAGTTCGGGTCTATATCTATATCTATCTGAATGTAGGCCACAGTTAGGATCTACATCTATATCTATCTGAATTTAGGCCACAGTTAGGGTCTATATCTATATCTATCTGAATGTAGGCCACAGTTAGAGTCTATATCTATATCTATCTGAATGTAGGCCACAGTTAGGGTCTATATCTTTATCTATCTGAATGTAGGCCACAGTTAGGGTCTATATCTATATCTATCTGAATGTAGGCCACAGTTAGAGTCTATATCTATATCTATCTGAATGTAGGCCACAGTTAGGGTCTATATCTTTATCTATCTGAATGTAGGCCACAGTTAGGGTCTATATCTATATCTATCTGAATGTAGGCCACAGTTAGGATCTACATCTATATCTATCTGAATATAGGCCACAGTTAGGATCTACATCTATATCTATCTGAATGTAAGCCACAGTTAGGGTCTATATCTATATCTATCTGAATTTAGGCCACAGTTAGGGTCTATATCTATATCTATCTGAATGTAGACCACAGTTAGGGTTTATATCTATATCTATCTGAATGTAGGCCACAGTTAGGGTCTACATCTATATCTATCTGAATTTAGGCCACAGTTAGGGTCTATATCTATATCTATCTGAATTTAGGCCACAGTTAGGGTCTATATCTATATATTAATGTTACTATATCTGTTAAAATGCTTCAATGTTCTGAATGTAATATATATATATATATATATATATATATATATATATATATATATATATATATAATTCTCACCCATCTACACACAATACCCCATAATGACAAAGTGAAATGCACATGTTTTTAGACATTTTAGCAAATTTATTGATCATGAAATACAGAAATATCTCATTTACATAAGTATTCACACCTCTGAGTCAATACTTTGTAGAAGCACCTTTGGCAAGGATTACAGCTGTGAGTCTTTCAGGGTAAGTCTCTAAGAGCTTTCCACACCTGGATTGTGCAACATTTGGTCATTATTCTTTAAAAAAATTCTTCAAGCTCTGTCAAATTGGTTGTGCATCATTGCTAGACAACCATTTTCAGGTCTTGCCAATAGATTTTTAAGTAGAATCTCAAAACTGTAACTCGGCCTCTCAGGAACATTCCCTGTCTTCTTGGTAAGCAACTCCAGTGTAGATTTGGCCTTGTGTTTTAGGTTGTTGTCCTGCTGAAAGGTGAATTAATCTCCTGTGGAAAGCAGACTGAACCAGGTTTTCCTCTAGAATTTTGCCTGTGCTTTGCTCCATTCTGTTTCTTTTTTATCCTGAAAAACTCCAAAGTCCTTGACTATTACAAGCGTACCCATAACATGATGCAGCCACCACTATGCTTGAAAATATTAAGTGTTACTGAATAATGTGTTGTATTGGATTTTTCCCAAACATAACACTTTGTATTCAGTACAAAAAAAATGTATTGCTTTGCCACATTTTTTGCAGTATTGCTTTAGCGCTTTGTTGCAAACAGGATGATATTTAGGAATATTTTTGTTCTGTACAGGCTTCCTTCTTTTCACACTGTTAATTAGGTAACTATTTTTGGAGTAACTACAATGTTGTTGATCCATCCTCAGTTCTCTCTGATCACTGTTTTAAAGTCACCATTGGTCTCATGGTGAAATCCCTGAGCAGTTTCCTTCCTCTCCGGCAACTGAGTTAGGAAGGACGCCTGTATCTTTGTATTGACTGGGTGTATTGATAACACCATCCAAAGTGTAATTAATAAATTCACCATGCTCAAAGGGATATTCAATGTCCTCTTTTTATATTTTTACCCATCTACCAATAGGTTTCCTTCTTTGCGAGGCATTGGAAAACCTCCCTGGTCTTTGTGGTTGAATCTGTTTTGTGAAATTCACTGCTCAACTGAGGGACCTTACAGATAATTGTATGTGTGGGGTACAGAGATGAGGTAGTCATTCTAAAAATCATGTTAAACACTATTATTGCACACAGAGTGAGTCCATGCATCTTATTATAAGACTTTTCAGGCAAATTTCTACTCCTGAACTTATTTACTAATTGACTCAAGACATTTCCAAGTCCAGAACAGACTATGGGAGGCTCACAGTACTACATAGAGTCATGGCTACATGGAACTCTATTCTACATACGGTAACAAGCATACCCCACAAGACATGCTGCCAGAGGTCTCTTCACAGTCCCCAAGTCCAGAACAGACTATGGGAGGCTCACAGTACTACATAGAGCCATGGCTACATGGAACTCTATTCCACATACGGTAACAAGCATACCCCACAAGACATGCCACCAGAGGTCTCTTCACAGTCCCCAAGTCCAGAACAGACTATGGGAGGCTCACAGTACTGCATAGAGCCATGGCTACATGGAACTCTATTCTACATACGGTAACAAGCATACCCCACAAGACATGCCACCAGAGGTCTCTTCACAGTCCCCAAGTCCAGAACAGACTATGGGAGGCACACAGTACTACATAGAGTCATGGCTACATGGAACTCTATTCCACATCAAGTAAGTCATGCAAGCAGTACAATCAGATTTAAAAAAAAAACAGATACAAATTAAAAAAAATAGATAAAAATACACCTTATAGAAAAGCAGGGATTGTGAAGTGTCACAAACACAGGTACAAACTCACATAACATACACACTAACACACGTACACCTGGATTGTGGGTTGTAGTAAAGTAGTGGCCTTTCCTCGTGAACTTATTTAAAAGCTTTTCTTTTTTTTAAATTAATTTGTAAACAATTTTGGAAAACATAATTCCAGTTTGACATTGTGGTATTGTGTGTAGACCAGTGACAAAGCATGTCATCCATAAAACTACAACGTGGGAAAAAGTCGAGGGGTGTGAATACTTTCTGAAGGAACTTCATATCTGTTAAAATACTTAAATGTTCTGAATATAGTTATAGTATTCTGTATACCGCAACCTCTATATATTTGTGCTTTTCTATATTCTATATTTATTTTTCTATATTCTATATTTATTTTTCTATATTTATTTTTCTATATTCTATATTTATTTCTATATCTATATTAGATGACATTGCATTATGTCATTAGTGTGAATTTAGCGTTAATATTTCCCTTAATCAAATCAAATGTATTTATAAAGCCTTTCTTACATCAGCTGATATCTCAAAGTGCTGTACAGAAACCCAGCCTAAAACCCCAAACAGCAAGCAATGCAGGTGTAGAAGCACAGTGGCTAGGAAAAACTCCCTAGAAAGGCCAAAACCTAGGAAGAAACCTAGAGAGGAACCAGGCTATGAGGGGTGACCAGTCCTCTACTGGCTGTACTGGGTAGAGAGGAACCAGGCTATGAGGGGTGGTCAGTCCTCTACTGGCTGTACTGGGTAGACCAGAGGAACCAGGCTATGAGGGGTGACCAGTCCTCTTCTGGCTGTGCTGGGTGGAGATTATAACAGAACATGGCCTAGATGTTCAAATGTTCATAGATGACCAGCAGGGTCAAATAATAATAATCATAGTAGTTGTCGAGGGTGCAACAGGTCAGCACCTCAGGGGTAAATGTCAGTTGACTTTTCATAGCCGATTGATTTCCTCATTTCATAATCATGCCTATTCAAGTATTTTTATTTGAAATGTTGGTAAAAACCAGGAAGGCCTGAATAACCCAGTGAGAATGGTGCTATATATTTAGGGTTTAATTGATTGAATAAGGGTTAGATAGAGGATATGGGTCTGCCATCAGGGACAAACAAATCACAAAACACCACGTAGCTGAGGCTAATCCCACGGCATCACCAGTGACTAGCCAGACACCACACGGCCACACGGCATCACGGCATCACCAGTGACTAGCCAGACACCACACGGCCACACGGCATCACGGCATCACGGCATCACCAGTGACTAGCTGGACACCACATGGTATCACCAGTGACTAGCCAGACACCACACGGCATCACCAGTGACTAGCCAGACACCACACGGTATCACCAGTGACTAGCCAGACACCACACGGCATCACGGCATCACGGCATCACCAGTGACTAGCCAGACACCACACGGTATCACCAGTGACTAGCTTGACACCACACGGCATCACCAGTGACTAGCTGGACACCACACGGCATCACGGCATCACCAGTGACTAGCCAGACACCGCACGGCCACACGGCATCACCAGTGACTAGCTGGACACCACACGGCATCACGGCATCACCAGTGACTAGCCAGACACCGCACGGCATCACGGCATCACCAGTGACTAGCCAGACACCACACGGCATCACGGCATCACCAGTGACTAGCCGGACACCACACGGCCACACGGCATCACCAGTGACTAGCCAGACACCACACGGCCACACGGCATCACCAGTGACTAGCTGGACACCACACGGCATCACCAGTGAATAGCCGGACACCACACGGCATCACCAGTGACTAGCCAGACACCACACGGCATCACCAGTGACTAGCCAGACACCACACGGCATCACCAGTGAATAGCCGGACACCACACGGCATCACCAGTGACTAGCCAGACACCACACGGCATCACGGCATCACCAGTGACTAGCCGGACACCAGACGGCCACACGGCATCACCAGTGACTAGCCAGACACCACACGGCCACACGACATTACCAGTGACTAGCTGGACACCACACGGCATCACGGCATCACCAGTGACTAGCTGGACACCACACGGCATCACCAGTGACTAGCTGGACACCACACGGCCACACGGCATCACCAGTGACTAGCTGGACACCACACGGCATCACCAGTGACTAGCCAGACACCACACGGCCACACGGCATCACCAGTGACTAGCCAGACACCACACGGCCACACGGCATCACCAGTGACTAGCTGGACACCACACGGTATCACCAGTGACTAGCTGGACACCACACGGCATCACCAGTGACTAGCTGGACACCACACGGCATCACCAGTGACTAGCTTGACACCACACGGCATTACCAGTGACTAGCTGGACACCACACAGCATCACCAGTGACTAGCTGGACACCACACGGCATCACCAGTGACTAGCTGGACACCACACGGCCACACGGCATCACCAGTGACTAGCTGGACACCACACGGCATCACGGCATCACCAGTGACTAGCCAGACACCACACGGCCACACGGCATCACCAGTGACTAGCTGGACACCACACGGCATCACGGCATCACCAGTGACTAGCTGGACACCACACGGCATCACCAGTGACTAGCTGGACACCACACGGCATCACGGCATCACCAGTGACTAGCTGGACACCACACGGCCACACGGCATCACCAGTGACTAGCTGGACACCACACGGCCACACGGCATCACCAGTGACTAGCTGGACACCACACGGCATCACGGCATCACCAGTGACTAGCTGGACACCACACGGCATCACGGCATCACCAGTGACTAGCTGGACACCACACGGCCACACGGCATCACCAGTGACTAGCTGGACACCACACGGCATCACGGCATCACCAGTGACTAGCTGGACACCACACGGCATCACCAGTGACTAGCCAGACACCACACGGCCACACGGCATCACCAGTGACTAGCCAGACACCACACGGCCACACGGCATCACCAGTGACTAGCTGGACACCACACGGTATCACCAGTGACTAGCTGGACACCACACGGCATCACCAGTGACTAGCTGGACACCACACGGCATCACCAGTGACTAGCTTGACACCACACAGCATTACCAGTGACTAGCTGGACACCACACAGCATCACCAGTGACTAGCTGGACACCACACGGCATCACCAGTGACTAGCTGGACACCACACGGCCACACGGCATCACCAGTGACTAGCTGGACACCACACGGCATCACGGCATCACCAGTGACTAGCCAGACACCACACGGCCACACGGCATCACCAGTGACTAGCTGGACACCACACGGCATCACGGCATCACCAGTGACTAGCTGGACACCACACGGCATCACCAGTGACTAGCTGGACACCACACGGCATCACGGCATCACCAGTGACTAGCTGGACACCACACGGCCACACGGCATCACCAGTGACTAGCTGGACACCACACGGCCACACGGCATCACCAGTGACTAGCTGGACACCACACGGCATCACGGCATCACCAGTGACTAGCTGGACACCACACGGCATCACCAGTGACTAGCTGGACACCACACGGCCACACGGCATCACCAGTGACTAGCTGGACACCACACGGCATCACTAATCATTGATTTCGTTGAGTCTCAGTTCAGTTGCCAAGAAGAGAATCTCACCTGCTGTAACCTCTATATACACACACACTAATTCAGTAGAAGGGCTCTCTCTCTCTCTGTCTCTCTCTCTGTCTCTCTCTCTGTCTCTCTCTCTCTCTCTCTCTCTCTCTCTCTCTCTCTCTCTCTCTCTCTCTCTCTCTCTCTCTTAATCAATCTGGACTGATCATATTTTATAGAAGGTCATTATAGTGTCTGTGTCTGGCACTGTCTGAATCTTGCTCTGTAGCTTGTTACTCCTATCCTACTCCTATATTACTTCTATCCTACTCCTATCCTACTCCTATATTACTCATATCCTACTTCTATATTAGTCCTATCCTACACCTATATTAGTTATATCCTACACCTATATTACTCCTATCCTACACCTATATTACTCCTATCTTACTCCTATATTACTCATATCCTACTCCTACATTAGTCCTATCCTACTCCTATATTACGTCTATTCTTCTCCTATATTACTCCTATCCTTCTACATTACCCCAATCCTACTCCATTATTTCTCATAGCCTACTCCTATCCTACTCCTTTGTTACTCCTATCCTATTTCAAATATTACTCATATATTACTCCTATTCTACTCCTATTCTACTCCCATATTACTCCTATATTACTCATATCCTACTCTTATATTACTCATATCCTACTCCATGTTTACTCATATCCTACTCCATTTTTACTCATATCCTACTCCTATATTAATCCTATCCTACTCCTATATATCTCCTATATTACTTCTGTATTACTCCTATCCTACTCCTATATTACTCATATCCTATGCCAATATAACTAATATCCTACTCCTATTTTAGTCCTATCCTACTCATATATTACTCCTATCCTACTTCTATGTTACTCCTACCCTTCTCCTGTTACTCCTATATTACTCCTATATTAGTCCTATATTACTCCTATATTACTCCTATATTACTCCAATCCTACTCCTATATTACTCCTATATTACTCCTATATTACTCCTATATTACTCCAATCCTACTCCTATATTACTCCAATCCTACTCCTATATTACTCCTATATTACTCCTATCCTACTCATATCCTACTCATATATATCTTCTATCCTACTCCTATATTACTCATATCCTACTCCATTTTTACGCCTATCCTACTCCTATATATCTCCTCTATTACTCCTTTATTACTCCTATCCTACTCCTATATCACTCATATATTACTCCTATTTTACTCCTATATTCCTCCTATCCTATTCCAATATTACTCCTATCCTACTCCTATATCACTCATATATTACTCCTATTTTACTCCTATCCTACTCATATATTACTCCTATCCTCCTATACTATTCCTATTCTACTCCTATATTCCTCCTATCCTATTCCTATATTCCTCCTATCCTATACCGATATTACTCCTATCCTATACCTATATTACTCCTATCATACTCATAACCTACTCCTATATTACTCCTATCCTATTCCTATATTACTCCTATCATATACCGATATTACTCCTATCCTACTCCTATATATCTCCTTTATTACTCCTATCCTCTTATATCACTCATATATTACTCCTATCATACTCATAACCTACTCCTATATTACTCCTGTCCTACTCCTATATTACTCCTATCCTACTCCTATATTAATCATATTCTACTCCAATAATACTCCTATCCTACTCCTATATGAATCATATCCTACTCCAATATTACTCCTGTCCTACTCCTATATTAATCATATTCTACTCCTATAATACTCCTATCCTACTCCTATATTAATCATATCCTACTCCAATATTACTCCTATCCTACTCCAATATTACTCCTATCCTACTCCAATATTACTCCTATCCTACTCCTATTCTACTCCTATATTTCTTCTATCCTCCTCCTATATC